>NC_057808.1:118574073-118874073 GCF_018294505.1 Triticum aestivum
CGAGCCCCGCGGTGGCAACGTCGTCGTCTGGGTCCGCCCCGCTCGGCTCCAGCGCCCGCACGCCCATGGCCATGCGGGCGGGCACCCGCACCCGCATCGCCCTGTGCCCGCTACGGCCCCTGGGCCACTGCCAGGTGGGCCTCGGCCCCCCTAAGCCACTGCCCCCTGGGCCCGAACCCCGTGGCCCAATGACAGCCGGGGCCCACGCACAGAGCAAAAAAAAAGATTTTAAAAAATAAAAATAAAATATAATAAAAATAAAAATAATAAATTAATTAATAAATATATAAATAAAAAAATAATAAAAATAAATTTAATTAATTAGACCGGCGTGCTGGCCGCTCTGTTGTGCTTAGGTGGGGCTGCGACGCGTTGATCTTACGAGGCCGGGCATGACCCAGAAAAGTGTGTCCGGCCAAATGGGATCGAGCGTGTTGGGTTATGTGGTGCACCCCTGCAGGGAAGTTTATCTATTCGAATAGCCGTGTCCCTCGGTAAAAGGACGACCCGGAGTTGTACCTTGACCTTATGACAACTAGAACCGGATACTGAATAAAATACACCCTTCCAAGTGCCAGATACAACCCGGTGATCGCTCTCTAACAGGCCCATGTAATAGTTCAGCCCGATGTTACTTTCAGCCTGTTAATGGCCATTGGTACATATGGGCCGTTGTCAGCCTGGTTTCACTTTCGGCCATTTAACGACCTATGCTGCATGTGGGCCTATTTCTGGGCCGAAGTGACTTTCGGCCACTTAAAGGCCCGTAGTCTTCGTGGGTATATTTTAGCCCAACCTGACTATTGGCCCATTAATGGCCTGTGAGATAACTGGGCCTAATGATGGCCCGCTTTGCATTCGGCCTGCTTACGACCCATTATGTTATTCGGCCAACTATGGCCCTACAAATATTTTGGCATGTTAACGGCCCATCTTGTTGTTTATCCAATCATGGGCCTCCAACACTGTTCAGGCCCAATCTACTTTTTGAACTATTAAATCCCATTCTTTTTTCTGGCCCAACTTAGGCAACTAGTTTACTCGGCCTGTTAAAGGCCCGAAACTAATAGCTAGTGAGTTTATGTCTGGGCCTGCATATTGGCCGGACATGATTGTAGGCCCATGTTTCAGACCATTTACAACGATTGACGGGTTGGCCAGTTTTAGTACCGTAATTTTTTATATAATAAACCAAACGTTTAGGCCCATTGCACTTCGTGAAAGCTTACGACCTTTTCAGGGAGCGATGACAACATATACAGAAATTAAATTACAACATCATGACGAAGAATATATCTAGACTATACAACAAACAAAATACTGCATATTGAAGGAAATATGCCCTAGAGGCAATAATAAAGTATTATATATTTCCTTATATCATGATAAATGTTTATTATTCATGCTAGAATTGTATTAACCGGAAACATAATACATGTGTGAATACATAGACAAACAGAGTGTCACTAGTATGCCTCTACTTGACTAGCTCGTTAATCAAAGATGGTTATGTTTCCTAGCCATAGACATGAGTTGTCATTTGATTAACGGGATCACCTCATTGGGAGAATGACGTGATTGACTTGACCCATTCCGTTAGCTTAGCACCCGATCGTTTAGTATGTTGCTATTGCTTTCTTCATGACTTATACATGTTCCTATGACTATGAGATTATGCAACTCCCGTTTACCGGAGGAACACTTTGTGTGCTACCAAACGTCACAACGTAAATGGGTGATTATAAAGGTGCTCTACAGGTGTCTCCAAAGGTACTTGTTGGGTTGGCGTATTTCGAGATTAGGATTTGTCACTCCGATTGTCGGAGAGGTATCTCTGGGCCCACTCGGTAATGCACATCACTATAAGCCTTGCAAGCATTGTGACTAATGAGTTAGTTGCGGGATGATGTATTACGGAACGAGTAAAGAGACTTGCCGGTAACGAGATTGAACTAGGTATCGAGATACCGACGATCGAATCTCGGGCAAGTAACATACCGATGACAAAGGGAACAACGTATGTTGTTATGCGGTCTGACCGATAAAGATCTTCGTAGAATATGTGGGAGCCAATATGGGCATCCAGGTCCTGTTATTGGTTATTGACCGGAGAGGTGTCTCGGTCATGTCTACATAGTTCTCGAACCCGTAGGGTCCGCACGCTTAACGTTACGATGACAGTTTTATTGAGTTTTGATGTACCGAAGGAGTTCGGAGTCCTGGATGAGATCGGGGATATGACGAGGAGTCTCGAAATGGTCGAGACGTAAAGATCGATATATTGGACGACTATATTCGGACATCGGAAAGGTTCCGAGTGATTCGGGTATTTTTCGGAGTACCGGAGAGTTACGGGAATTCGTATTGGGCCTTAATGGGCCATACGGGAAAGGAGAAAAAGGCCCCAAAGGGTGGCCGCACCCCTCCCCATGGGATAGTCCGAATTGGACTAGGGAGGGGGGCGCCCCCTTCCTTCTTTCTCCTTCCCCTTCCCTTCTCCTACTCCCACAAGGAAAGGAGGAGTCCTACTCCCGGTGGGAGTAGGACTCCCCCCTTGGGCGCGCCACCTCCCCTTGGCGGCCCTCTCCTCCTTGCTCCTTTATATACGGGGGCAGGGGGGCACCTCTCGACACATAATTGATATATGATATTTTAGCCGTGTGCGGTGCCCCCCTCCACCATATTATACCTCGATAATACCGTTGCGGAGCTTAGGCGAAGCCCTGCGTCGGTGGAACATCATCATCATCACCACGCCGTCGTGCTGACGAAACTGTCCCTCAACACTCGGCTGGATCGGAGTTCGAGGGACGTCATCGAGATGAACGTGTGCTGAACTCGGAGGTGCCGTGCGTTCGGTACTTGATCGGTCGGATCGTGAAGACGTACGACTACATCAACCGCGTTGTGATAACGCTTCCGCTGTCGGTCTACGAGGGTACGTGGACAACACTCTCCCCTCTCGTTGCTATGCATCACCATGATCTTGCGTGTGCATAGGATTTTTTTTGAAATTACTACGTTCCTCTACAGTGGCATCCGAGCCTGGTTTTATGCGTTGATGCTATGCACGAGTAGAACACAAGTGAGTTGTGGGCGATATAAGTCATACTGCTTACCAGCATGTCATACTTTGGTTCAGCGGTATTGTGAGATGAAGCGGCCCGGACTGACATTACGCGTACGCTTACGCGAGACTGGTTTCACCGTTGCGAGCACTCGTTGCTTAAAGGTGACTAGCGGGTGTCTGTCTCTCTCACTTTAGTTGAACCGAGTGTGGCTACGCCCGGTCCTTGCGAAGGTTAAAACAACACCAACTTGACAAACTATCGTTGTGGTTTTGATGCGTAGGTAAGAACGGTTCTTGCTAAGCCCGTAGCAGCCACGTAAAACTTGCAACAACAAAGTAGAGGACGTCTAACTTGTTTTTGAAGGGCATGTTGTGATGTGATATGGTCAAGACATGATGTGATATAATTTGTTGTATGAGATGATCATGTTTTATAACCGAGTTATCGGCAACTGGCAGGAGCCATATGGTTGTCGCTTTATTGTATGAATTGCAATTTCCATGTAATAGTTTTACTTTATCACTAAGCGGTAGCGATAGTCGTAAAAGCAATAAGTTGGCGAGACGACAACGATGCTACGATGGAGATCAAGGTGTCGCGCCGGTGACGATGGTGATCATGAAGGTGCTTCGGAGATGGAGATCACAAGCATGGTGCTTCGAAGATGGAGATCACAAGCACAAGATGATGATGGCCATATCATATCACTTATATTGATTGCATGTTGTCGTGGAATTGTCACGGCAGATGTCCTCGGGTTAGGACTTAGTCGTGGAGCCATCGCAATTGGGAAGCTTGAAGGGGTTAAGTGGGACAAGGAACACGAGGGTTTATACTAGTTCGGCCCCTTACGGTGAAGGTAAAAGCCTACGTCCAGTTGAGGTGGTATTAATCAGAGTTTCGATAACCAGGGAGCTAAACAGCTATGCCCGGCTCTCGATCAGATTGTTGTCGCCCCTAAACCGCTGCCGGGTCGTCCCTTTCTATAGGGAGGTTGGCACCCAGCGGCCCTTAGAGTCCGGCCGGCTCATAAGAGTGTCCGGCTCGGACTCTAAACAATACTTGCCTTACACTACAAGTCTACTATAACAATGATGATAACTATGGGCAATAAGCCATCGCCGGGTCTCAGCCCATCTCTGGCCCATTATCTTGAAACTTAGCTCCGGGCTTCTGGCAATGACCCTTAGTGTAACCCGGCCCTCCTGGCGGGTGACTCCCAGGTCTATATCCTCAACATTAGGCCCCAGATTGACTTGAGCCGGCTCGTGTCAATCTTCAACTCTGCCGACAGAAAAAATCTCCGGCTTACCGTTCGTGTGAAGGCCATAACCCGGAGTGACGTCATTCTCCGGACTCCGGATAATCCGCCGTGACGTCATCCTCCATTAAGTCCATTTTTTACTCCGCCAGATCCACAACGGATCTCTGCTTTTATTGTCTTTGCGAAAATCGAGGCGCCGTGAGGGGGAGATAACCACGCCGTGGTATCCTTGAATCTCGCGCCCACTTATGACTTACCTTATAAATAGGCCGGCCCGGCACTCTCTTCTCACACTCTCCTTCTTCTTCCTCGCGCTGTCGTTCCTCTGCCCGAGCTTCTGCCGCCGTCGCGCCCCTGATCTTCATCGACCCGGCCGCTGCATCACCCTGACCCGAACCAGATAACGGTGGCGACCTTCGCTCTTCCTCAACTCCGGTGAGTCTTCTCTGCCTTGCTAGAACAGATCTGTGGTAGGGTTCCTCCCGTTCTTCGTGTTCGTCACCTTTGCCCAGAAACTCGGCAGTCCTCGTCACCACTGTAGTCGGTTGATCTTTATCCTTGCGTAAAACCACTGCGGTAGACGTTCGGAACTCATTTCATCTGCAAGAAATCCTCTTTTTGCTGCATAAGAACTGTGTTCAACCTCAAGAACTTCTCCTGCCTCTGTGTTTTAGGTCTAGAAAATTTTCTCTGCTCCGACTATTTTGATCCAAAAAAGTTACGGTAGTATGTGAAACCTGTTTACCACACTTAGTAAAAACGCAACCATTGAATCTCGGCGGCTTACATGTCCGGTTTAAAGAGAACCATGCTCTGTAAAATCCTCCGACTTAACTGCAGTAAGCCGTAGATGACCAACTTAACCTGAAAGCCCCGACAGCTTAGATAACCCACCATATCAATATATATCATTAGTCCCCTTCATAAGCCGTCACTGTAGTTTGAATGATAATCCCCGGCTTATAATTAACCCGGACACTTTTCTCTTCCTCATAGACCACCAACCGTCACCATGCCTCCCAAGGCTCCCATCACTTGCAACTGGATGAAATCCAACGTCACCGAAGAGACCCTGGCCAACTTTGTTAAGTCCGGATATCTGCCCAAGAAGGAAGTGATGTCCTACCGTGCCCCTGACCCGTCCGAAGAAAGACCTCAGCCGAGGGACGGGGAGGTAGTGATCTTTGCAGACCATATGAGCCGGGGCTTCGCACCGCCCGGCTCAAAATTCTTCCGGGACGTGCTCAACTTCTTTGACCTTCGGCCTCAGGATATAGGACCCAATTCCATATCCAACATCTGCAACTTCCAAGTTTTTTGTGAAGTATATCTTGGAGAAGAGCCGAGTCTGCTGCTCTTCAGAGAGCTGTTTTATTTGAACCGCCAAACCGAGTGCGCAAACGGTCCAAGTCTAGAGTTAGGCGGCATCTCCATCCAACGACGTAGGGACTGTCTATTTCCTTACGCAGAACCGCCAAGTCACCCCAAGGACTGGAACATGACTTGGTTCTACTGCCAAGACACGTCCCCGGCTGATGAGAGCCCGCTGCCCGGCTTTCGCCCAACGCGCCTGGAGCCGACTCATCCGCTATCCGACAAGCTGACTGCCGCGGAACGCCAGCCTCTGCTTCCAACGATCAATAAGATCAAGGCCCTGCTAGGCAACGGTCTGAACAGAATAGACCTGGTCCGGGTCTGGATCTCATGGCGGGTGATCCCATTGAGCCGCCGCCCCGGCTTAATGTGTGAGTACACCGGGCGAAAGGATGACCCGCAGAGGCACAGTCGCAACGACCTTCCAGAAGACGTTGCCGAAGAAGAGACCAAGGCTCTATTAAACGAGAGCCTGGCAGACTGTGGAAAAATCGGGCTTGCCCCGTTCTGCAAGACCAATCCAGCCCCAGCGGTAAGCCGCTGACTTTAACCTTTCCATTTTTTTTACCTGTCATCTTACTAAGAACTCATTACTGTATTTCTCAGGCTGATGATAAATTCTGGCGGGTCAAGTATGACCATGAGGCGGCCAAGAAGGCCAGGAAGGCGAAGAAAGCCGCCAAGAGAGCCGCCCCTCGCAAAAAGGGAAACAGACCCACTGCTTCGGAGCTGCTGCAATTAAGCGATAGCTCCGAGTCAGAGGTAACCCTTAAACCTTTAAACTCTTGACGTATTTATTGTTTGCTGCTGTCCACTTTACCATCATTTTGCTTATTGACAGGATGACACCGGCGCCAGTAACCCGGTGATTGAAGAGGTAACATTACTCCCCTCCGACTCGGAGCCTTTGTCACAGCTGAAAGTCCGAAGGGTAACCCGGAAAGTAAGCTTTTCTCATCCATTAGCTCATCAAGACCCTCAATTTCTTTTGAAGCAGCAGGTTCACGAAAGCCGGCGTCTCACCCGGGCCCGCAAGGACACCGACCTCTCCGCCGGGTTACCCGACGCGACAAGGAAACGTCGCACCGAGGTCTTTTCTCACTTGTACCCTTTTCATCCGTTGGCGGGTGTTATCCGTCAACCGCTTAATTCTTCTGACTCCAATTACCAGGAGACCTCCCCTTCTTCTGGTGACTCCATGCAGTCAAGTCTGCCGGCCTTCAAAACTGCACCCGGGTAATAACAATCACCTTACATTACCTGTCTGTATTTACTCTTTGTATGCCTAACACTTCTGTCTTTTCAGTGCCCAGGCAAAGCTCACCAAAAGAGCAAAGAAGACCAGGTCAGCCGGAGTGCCGGACTTGCCTGAGCCGGAGACGACGGCTCAAGATCCGCCAGCCGCCTCCGAGGCCACCATTCCCATGGATATGGCGCCTGAAGCCACTGCCCCGACCACCAAGACAACGACCGAAGCGTCAGCTAATCCGGAGGCCTCCGGCTCAACCCCACCGGCTAACGACCCGGACGTGGTAATTACCCGGACGGAGTGTGTTGAGCCGGGGAGGCCGACCGCACTGGCCCAATGCTCCGCGAAGGGGGAGCTATTGCGACCCCACCGGGCGAATCTGGATCTCTCGGGCTACCCCGATTTGAGCATTGGAGAGCTCATTTCTGGCTACATCAGCCAGGTTCACAAGAGCCGGGACGCGGAGATCGCCATGGTCAATCAGATCCAACAAAAGTCTGAGGTAACCTTCTGCTGTCTTCTTACTTTCCGCATAGTGATCCTTGTCATGCTAGCCCCCAAGTCTATAACTTATACTTGGCATAGGTTGTAGACTTAGAGTCCGGCTTAGTTAATTGAACCAGCAGTACGTAGATAGACACGTTCAATATGCATTAGCCCCCAAGTGCCAAGTGTCTTTGCTTGGAAAGTGCTTGGGACTTATACAATGACTGTTTAATAACCCGGAAATATATGCAGGCTACTGGCAAGAAATTTGAGTCGGACCTTGCGGGTCTCAAGAGCCGGTTAAAAACTCAAGAGATGGAGACCCGGAAGGCGAATGCCAAGTTTGTCTCCAGCATCGCCGCTCAGGAGAAATTGAAGACTGAATTCGACGCTGAGCGGAAGGCCTAGGCTGAGGAGAAAGCCGCACTGGTGACCCGGGCAAAACAGGCGGAGAAAGCCCTCACTGAGAAGACCGCTGAGCTCTCCGGTCTAAAGCACAAGGTTTCCCAAATGGTGGCTGCTATCTTCGGTAAGTCTCCTCACCGGCTTTCATCAGGTCTGCACATGTTACGATTCACCCTTGTCACCGGCTTACCTGACCTTTATTAAATAGGTCCCAGGAGTGCCAACCTCAACCAGAGCGTGGTCACCAAGCTAAAGGCCGTGTACACCCTGGTGGAACAACTCTACACCGGGTCACAGCGCGCCTTAGCTGTGGTGGCCCTATCCAATGAGGTGCCAACCCATCTGGCTGAAGTCCTGCGCCGGCTCGCAGTTTTGCCACAGCGAATCCAAGAGCTACGTCGAGCCTCCGCAAGATCCGGAGCAATTGCCGCGCTGAGCCGGGCCAAAGCCTTCCTGCCGGAGCTAGACCCGGCAGACATCGCCCTGGGTTACCCCAGCCTGAAGGAAGACGGCTCCACCTTCGACCAGAAGGATTTCGCGGCATGCGTGAAGGCTGTACGCCCGGTGGCCACCATCATCGGGAACGACACCGACTTAACCAAGTATCAGCCGGGGTACAACGCGGAGAATCAGAGGATTCCAACCCCTCGCTATGAAGCTCTTAGTCTGATTCCTCCGGCTCGCCAACACACCTACGCCCCCGAGATTGACCCGGCCGGGTTAATTGACGAAGAAGCTCAGTTCGAAGCTCTCAGCGGCATCAACTGGAAGTCGTCGACCTTCGAAGCCTTGGGATCAGCCGGAGCAGAAGATGAGCCGGGGACTTCGACTCAGCAGGCATCATAAACCGGCTAGCGGCTCACCAAACAACGCTCCACCATTGAAACTTTGAAAGATTTTTGTAATAGAATAAGTGCAACAATTTATCTCTGCCGTGCCATCGTGCACGTAATGAATGCTGAAATCCTTTGAAGTCATTCTTTTGATGCTCCTCCGGGTCATAATTATCCTTCGTGCTTCTCAACCTTTAAAAAAGTACCTTCAAGCATCTGCATAGAAAGGTAAATCACAAGTCTCAAGACGGCTTACCACCCTCCGGATTAAATGACCCGGGTAGCATGGTTGGTATCTTAACTCTAATGGACTTGTCTTGATGACATCCAGGATGTTCAATTAACAAGATAACTCCAAAATTAAGCCGGTCAAGCGAAACCCGGCCATGCACACGTTGTCATAATCAGAGTAGACTTTGCGATAAATCGGAACTTAGGGGCTTCCAGTTCGAATACGACCAGAGACCCGGCCCGAAAGGGGTTTAAGCCAAGATTCGGATACGATCATATAGCCCCCAATGGGTGTGGCGATGCCAATCAAGAGGGTACCGACAGCTATGTTCTCTTGGGTTCGAATACGACCCATGTTTGAATAGGAAGCCCCCAAGTGATTCTGAAAATTGTTTAACGACGCTGATTCGAATACGATCCACGTCGGTTCTCAGAGGGGTTACACTATGATTCAAATATGACCAAAGGCAACCTCCCAATGAGCTCGGCACTTTGCCAATCAAATGGGTATCGACAGCTATGTTCTCTTTGGTTCGAATACGACCCATGTTTGAATAGGAAGCCCCCAAGTGATCTTACTGCTTACGGCTAGACTCAAATGTGATCATAAGCCGGATCCTCCTTTCAAATTAGTATGACACGTATATTTGGAGGAGAAAAAAGGACAGAGGTCCTGCTTTATTGCTTATCATAATATATATATGTCTGAGATAAATATGTACACCACAAGAGCCGGTAGCTCAAGTGTAATAAGGCCGAAGCTGAGCGATATTCCACGGCCGACGGGTCTCCTCCTCGGATTTACGCGAATCTTTACGCTCCCGAACATCTATGAGGTAATATGACCCGTTGTGCAAGTTCTTACTGACCACAAAGGGCCCTTCCCAAGGTGGGGATAATTTGTGTGCATCTGTTTGATCCTGGATGAGCCGGAGCACAAGGTCGCCTTCCTGGAAGACCCGGGTTTTGACCCGGCGGCTATGATAATGGCGCAGGTCTTGTTGGTAAATTGCTGAACGGGCTGCTGCCACATCACGCTGTTCATCCAACAAGTCCAGAGCAACTTGGCGCGCCTATTCATTGTCCGTCTCAACATAAGCCGCCACACGAGGTGAATCGTGACGGATGTCGCTAGGGAGGACCGCTTCTGCCCCATAAACCATGAAGAAAGGCGTGAAGCCAGTAGACCTGTTAGGAGTAGTGTTGATGCTCCATAAGACGGAGGGCAACTCCTCCACCCAACAACCCGGCGTCCGTTGCAAAGGGACCAAAAGCCGGGGTTTGATGCCCTTCAGAATCTCCTGGTTAGCTCTCTCAGCTTGACCATTGGACTGGGGATGAGCCACTGAAGAAACATCAAGCCGGATATGCTCTCGTTGACAAAACTCCTCCATAGCGCCTTTGGACAGATTAGTGCCATTGTCTGTTATGATGCTGTGCGGAAAGCCGAAGCGGAAGATCACCTTTTTCATAAATTGAACCGCCGTGGCTGCATCACACTTGCTAACTGGCTCAGCTTCCACCCACTTCGTGAATTTGTCCACTGCCACCAAGAGGTGGGTCTTCTTATCCTTGGACCGTTTAAAAGGCCCGACCATATCAAGCCCCCAGACCGCAAAGGGCCAAGTGATCGGGATCATCCTCAATTCCTGAGCCGGCACATGAGCCCGTCGGGAGAACCTCTGACAACCATCACACTTACTGACCAAGTCCTCCGCATCAGCGTGAGCCGTCAACCAATAAAAACCATGAAGGAATGCCTTGGCCACAAGGGATTTTGAGCCGGCATGATGGCCGCAATCCCCTTCATGGATCTCGCGCAAGATCTCTTGACCTTCCTCAGGGGAAATACAACGCTGAAATACCCCTGAAACACTGCGATGATGCAACTCGCCGTTGATAACAATCATTGACTTGGCCCGCCGGATTATTTGCCTGGCCAAAGTTTCATCCTCAGGCAACTCTCCCCGGGTTATATAAACCAAGTACGGCATTGTCCAGTCTGGTATGACATGAAGAGCCGCCACCAGTCGTGCCTCCGGGTCAGGGATAGCCAAGTCCTCCTCTGTAGGCAACTTAACCGAAGGGTTATATAGGACATCCAGGAAAGTGTTAGGCGGCACCGGCTTTCGCTGAGAGCCGAGCCGGCTTAAAGCATCAGCCGCCTCGTTCTTCCTGCGATCAATGTGCTCCACTTGATATCCCTGAAAGTGCCCAGCAATGGCATCAACCTCGCGGCGATAAGCCGCCATGAGGGGATCCTTAGAATCCCAAGTGCCTGATACTTGTTGAACCACCAAATCTGAGTCCCCAAAGCACCGTACCCGGCTTAAGCTCATCTCCTTAGCCACCCGAAGACCGTGGAGTAAGGCCTCGTATTCAGCCGCATTGTTAGTGCAAGGAAACATCAATTGTAGCACATACTGGAACTTGTCACCCCTAGGGGAAGCCAATACAACACCAGCCCCCGAGTCCTCCAGCTGCCTGGACCCATCAAAGTGAATAGTCCAATAGGTGTTATCCGGCTTCTGCTCAGGCACTTGCGACTCTGTCCAATCATTAATAAAATCCACCAAAGCCTGAGACTTAACAGCAGTGCGTGGCACATATTTGAGGCCATGAGGCCCAAGCTCAATAGCCCACTTAGAAATTCTCCCTGTAGCCTCTCGGTTCTGGATAATATCCCCAAGAGGGGCAGAACTGACCACAGTGATGGGATGACCCTGAAAATAATGCTTGAGTTTCCGGCTCGCCATGAACACACCATATACAAGCTTCTGCCAGTGCGGGTATCGCTGCTTGGACTCAATAAGCACCTCACTGACATAATAAACCGGCCGCTGAACCGGATGCTCCTTACCCGTCTCCTTACGCTCCACCACCATAGCCACACTGACGGCTCGTGTGTTTGCCGCCACATACAGTAGCAAGGGCTCCTTATCAACCGGAGCAGCAAGGACGGGGGCTCTGCCAGTTGCTTTTTCAAATCCTCGAAGGCGGTATTAGCTGCATCATTCCAGACAAAGTTATCCGTTTTCTTCATCAACTGATATAAGGGCATAGCCTTCTCACCCAAGCGGCTTATGAACCGGCTTAAAGCAGTGATGCGACCTGCCAAACGCTGAACATCATTTATACATGCCGGCTTAGCTAGAGAAGTGATAGCTTTTATCTTCTCCGGGTTAGCTTCAATTCCTCTGTCAGAAACCAAGAAGCCCAATAGCTTGCCCGCAGGAACACCAAAAACACATTTGGCCGGGTTAAGCATCATCTTGTAGACCCGGAGATTATCGAATGTTTCCCTTAAGTCATCTATCAGGGTTTCCTCCTTGATGGACTTAACCACAATATCGTCCACGTAAGCGTGAACATTGCGCCCGATCTGTTTATGGAGACAATTCTGTACACAACGCTGGTAAGTCGCCTGCGCACACTTGAGCCCAAAGGGCATAGAGACATAGCAGAAGGCTCCAAAGGGAGTGATGAACGCCGTCTTCTCCTGGTCCTTAACTGCCATCTTAATCTGATGATACCCGGAATAGGCATCCAAGAAACTTAAGCGTGCACAACCTGCCGTAGCATCAATGATCTGATCAATACGGGGGAGAGCAAAAGGATCAGCCGGACACGCCTTGTTCAAGTCCGTGTAGTCCACACACATCCGCCAGGTGCCCTTCTTCTTAAGTACAAGCACCGGGTTAGCCAACCACTCTAGGTGAAAAACCTCAACAATGAACCCGGCCGCCAAAAGCCGGGCCACTTCTTCACCAATAGCCTTCCGCCTCTCTTCGTTAAACCGTCGAAGGAACTGTCTGACCGACTTAAATTTTGGATCAACATTGAGAGTGTGCTCAGCGAGTTCTCTAGGTACACCTGGCATGTCAGAAGGTTTCCATGCGAAGATGTCCCTATTCTCACGGATGAACTCGATGAGCGCGCCTTCCTATTTCGGGTCCAGATTTGCACTGATGCTGAACTGCTGAGACGAGTCACCTGGAACAAAATCAACAAGTTTAGTCTCATCAGCTGATTTAAACTTCATTGCTGGTTCATTCTCCGTGGTTGGCTTTTTCAGAGAGGTCATATCTGTTGGGTCAACATTGTCTTTATAAAATTTCAACTCTTCTGTGGCACAAACAGACTCTGCATAAGCCGCGTCACCTTCCTCACACTCCAGAGCCACTTTCCGGCTGCCGTGAACCGTAATGGTCCCGTTGTGACCCGCCATCTTGAGTTGTAAGTACACATAACACGGCCGTGCCATGAACTTGGCGTAAGCCGGCCGTCCAAATATGGCGTGGTAAGGACTTCTTATCTTGACCACCTCAAAGGTCAACTTCTCCACCCTGTAGTTGTTCTCATCACCGAAGGCCACTTCCAGTTCGATCTTGCCGACTGGATAAGCCGATTTACCGGGTACCACACCATGGAAGATAGTATTTGACTGGCTGAGGTTCTTATCAACTAGCCCCATACGACGGAAAGTCTCATAATAGAGGATGTTGATGCTGCTGCCTCCATCCATGAGTACCTTTGTGAACTTATAGCCTCCCACTTGAGGAGCCACCACTAAGGCCAGGTGGCCCGGGTTATCCACCCGGGGAGGGTGATCCTCCCTACTCCACACTATGGGCTGCTCCGACCACCGTAAGTAGCGTGGAACCGCCGCCTCAACAGCATTAACAGCCCTCTTGTGAAGCTTCTCGTCTCGTTTGCACAAACTAGTGGTGAACACGTGATACTGTCCACCGCTAAGCTGCTTTGGGTTGGTCTGATAGCCCCCCTGTTGTTGTTGATGACCCTGACCAGACTGTTGATTAAAGCCCCCTTGACCGTTCTGAGGACCGGAATTTGACCCGCCGCCCGGGCCATGAAAGCCGCCGGCGCCTGAGCCGCCACCCGGACCATTGTAGTTTTTAAAGGCCTTCATGATAGCACAATCCTTCCACAGATGAGTCGCTGGCTTCTCTCTAGAACCGTGTCTCGGACAAGGTTCATTCAACAGCTG
Organism: Triticum aestivum; assembly: GCF_018294505.1. Lineage (NCBI taxonomy): Eukaryota > Viridiplantae > Streptophyta > Magnoliopsida > Poales > Poaceae > Triticum > Triticum aestivum. The sequence continues at coordinate 118,587,995 of NC_057808.1, forward strand.
TTCCAGTGAAGGTCCTGACCCGCCGCCTCGGGGAGGGGGCCTCCCCTTGCGTCGCTGGTTATTACCTTGAGAGTTGGTGTTGGCTACAAACTCTAGGCTGCCATCGGCCTTGCGCTTGCCTCCTCCTTGGTTCCCCGGGCTAAACTGAGGACCCTTGCCGTTGCCGTTCTTCTTTCCCTTCCCTGCCCTTTCATCATCTGAAGGGGGATCCTTGGTACCATCGGAATCGGCGTACTTGACAAGAGCTGCCATCAGTGTACCCATATCAGTACAGTCACGCTTAAGCCGCCCGAGTTTCATCTTTAGGGGCACAAAGCGACAGTTTTGTTCCAACATTAAGACTGCAGAGCCGGCATCCATCTTATCCGATGAATGTATGATCTCCTTGACCCGGCGAACCCAATGGGTCGTGGATTCACCCTCCTGCTGCTTACAGTTAGTCAGATCCACGATTGACATAGATTGCCTGCAGGTATCTTTGAAGTTTTGAATGAACCAGGCTTTCAGCTCAGCCCAAGACCCGATGGAGTTCGGCGGTAACCCTTTCAACCACGTGCGGGCAGTTCCATCTAACATCATGGTGAAATATTTGGCCATGGCCGCCTCGCTGACTTCCAGCAATTCCATAGCCATCTCATAACTCTCGATCCAGGCTGCCGGCTGTAAGTCTGCTGTATAGTTAGGCACCTTCCTAGGTCCTTTGAAGTCCTTGGGTAGACGTTCATTACGGATAGCTGGCATCAAACACGGGACACCCCCGGTTCTAGTAGGGATACCCGCATCAACGGACATCGTCGGATAAGCCGGGGGGGTCTGGTAAGCCATCACTTGAGGCGCCTGCTCCGCCTCCTGGCGTGCTTGGTCTGCTACGTAGAAGGCTCCATTATGAGCCGGGCCATGACCAGGGGGCGGGTCATGGCGTCGGACATTACTTGAGCCGGTCGCCGAGACAATGTGCCGGATGTAACTCGGGCTCTGCCCTAGACGAGGGGTTGAATGGATCCTATCCCGGCTGTAGGAGTACGCCTCTTGCTGCGCCAGCGCTGTCTGGAGGAGTTCTCTGACCCGGCGGGTCTCAATAGCCGTCGGAGAGTCGCCATCAACGGGCAGAGCCGCCAGCCGTGCCGCTGCGGCGACCATGTTCTCCAGCGGGTTATTATAATGGCCCGGGGGTATTGGCACATACTGAGGCGGGGCGGGGGGCCCCTGGGGAGGCCCCATCACTCGTGGTTGAATAAGGGGTCCAGATCCGGGTGCTACGACCCCCGGCGGGTGACTAGACCCTGCACCCGGTGTGTTGAAGAGGTTGCGCGGATCGTAAACCGGCGGGAGTCGAGATTGAGCCTTTTGATGCCTCCTTCTCATGACCTCATTGGCCGCGTTCTGATCCATCGTGAGTTGGAAGGACTGCGCCTGAATCAGCTGAGTCCGGGCATCGAGAGCCGCCCGCTCCGCAGCCAGTCTGATCCCTTCCGCTGCAAGGTCCTCTTTAGCTTTTATCAGATCCAATTTTAGCTGTGCCACCGCCGCATCATGCTGAACTTGATCCGCCGGGTCGACCGTTGCGGTTAACAGGGCCGTCATCTTATCCGTGAGATCCATCAGCACCTGAGCCGGGGAAGGCACCGGGTTTTCCGATCCGGAAGCGGGGTTCTGAACAGGCTGCGCACCAGCCATAAAAACTCCAACCTGACTTGGCGGCTCAAAAAGGTCCGGAATACTGCTGCCATCGGAATAACTCATGAGCCTGCCATCTTGAAGTTGGTACAACGAGTTTGACTCATCAGCGGCTGACTCGCCGTCAGAGCCGGCGGCCGCCTCATCCCCAGACCCAGATGGATCAGAGGGCCCTCCATGGATGCATCCCACAAAAGCGCGCTTTAAGGCAGGCCGGGCCCGGGCGGGTCGTGCGCGCTGAGCCATTTCGATGAGACCGGCGCAGAGATCCGGCTCGGGGCCCGGCTCTCCAATCTTGCCGATGAAGACATGAATTCCACCGAAGGGGACCCGGTACCCGTACTCCACTGAGCCGGCGTCGGGGCCCCAGTCCGCATCATCGATGTAGAGCTTGCCGCGACGACTCTTGGTCATCCGGCCCACAGCGTATCCCTTGAGCCCTTCGAAGCTGCCCTTCAAGAACTCAAATCCACCGTGCGCCGGCCCCACGGTGGGCGCCAACTGTCGTGGAATTGTCACGGCAGATGTCCTCGGGTTAGGACTTAGTCGTGGAGCCATCGCAATTGGGAAGCTTGAAGGGGTTAAGTGGGACAAGGAACACGAGGGTTTATACTGGTTCGGCCCCTTACGGTGAAGGTAAAAGCCTACGTCCAGTTGAGGTGGTATTAATCAGAGTTTCGATAACCAGGGAGCTAAACAGCTATGCCCGGCTCTCGATCAGATTGTTGTCGCCCCTAAACCGCTGCCGGGTCGTCCCTTTCTATAGGGAGGTTGGCACCCAGCGGCCCTTAGAGTCCCGGCCGGCTCATAAGAGTGTCCGGCTCGGACTCTAAACAATACTTGCCTTACACTACAAGTCTACTATAACAATGATGATAACTATGGGCAATAAGCCATCGCCGGGTCTCAGCCCATCTCTGGCCCATTATCTTGAAACTTAGCTCCGGGCTTCTGGCAATGACCCTTAGTGTAACCCGGCCCTCCTGGCGGGTGACTCCCAGGTCTATATCCTCAACAATGTGATGTTAATCCTTTATGCATCTTATCTTGCTTTGATTGACGGTAGCATTATAAGATGATCTCTCACTAAAATTTCAAGATAAAAGTGTTCTCCCTGAGTATGCACCGTTGCGAAAGTTCTTCGTGCTGAGACACCATGTGATGATCGGGTGTGATAGGCTCTACGTTCAAATACAACGGGTGCAAAACAGTTGCACATGCGGAATACTCAGGTTAAACTTGACAAGCCTAGCATATGCAGATATGGCCTCGGAACACAGAGACCGAAAGGTCGAGCGTGAATCATATAGTAGATATGATCAACATAGTGATGTTCACCATTGAAACTACTCCATCTCACGTGATGATCGGACATGGTTTAGTTGATATGGATCACGTGATCACTTAGATGATTAGAGGGATGTCTATCTAAGTGGGAGTTCTTAAGTAATATGATTAATTGAACTTAAATTTATCATGAACTTAGTCCTGATAGTATTTTTGCAAATTATGTTGTAGATCAATAGCTCGCGTTGTTGCTTCCCTGTATTTATTTTTGATATGTTCCTAGAGAAAAATTATGTTGAAAGATGTTAGTAGCAAAGATGCGGATTGGGTCCGTGATCTGAGGATTATCCTCATTGCTGCACAGAAAAATTATGTCCTTGATGCACCGCTAAGTGATAGACGTATTGCAGGAGCAGATACAGACGTTATGAACGTTTGGCTAGCTCAATATGATGACTACTTGATAGTTTAGTGCACCATGCTTAACGGCTTAGAATCGGGACTTCAAAGACGTTTTGAACGTCATGGACCATATGAGATGTTCCAGGAGTTGAAGTTAATATTTCAAGCAAATACCCGAGTTGAGAGATATGAAGTCTCCAACAAGTTCTATAGCTAAAAGATGGAGGAGAATCGCTCAACGAGTGAGCATGTGCTCAGATTGTCTGGGTACTACAATCGCTTGAATCAAGTGGGAGTTAATCTTCCAGATAAAATAGTGATTGACAGAATTCTCTAGTCACCATCACCAAGTTAGTAGAACTTCGTGATGAACTATAGTATGTAAGGGATGACGAAAGTAATTCCCGAGCTCTTCGCGATGCTGAAATCGATGAAGGTAGAAATCAAGAAAGAGCATCAAGTGTTGATGGTTAACAAGACCACTAGTTTCAAGAAAAGGGCAAAGGGATAGAAGGGGAACTTCAAAAGAATGGCAAGAAAGTTGCTACTCAAGTGAAGAAGCCCAAGTCTGTACCTAAGCCTGAGACTAAGTGCTTCTACTGCAAAGGGACTGGTCACTGGAAGCGGAACTGCCCCAAGTATTTGGTGGATAAGAAGGATGGCAAAGTGAACAAAGGTATATTGGATATACATGTTATTGATGTGTACTTACTAGTGTTTATAGCAACCCCTCGGTATTTGATACTGGTTCAGTTGCTAAGAGTAGTAACTCGAAACGGGAGTTGCAGAATAAACAGAGACTAGTAAAAAGGCGAGGTGACGATGTGTGTTGGAAGTAGTTCCAAGATTGATATGATCATCATCGCACACTCCCTGTACTTTTGGGATTAGTGTTGAAACTAAATAAGTGTTATTTGGTGTTTGCGTTGAGCATGAATATGATTTGATCATGTTTATTGCAATACGGTTATTCATTTAAGTTAGAGAACAATTGTTGTTCTGTTTACATGAATAAAAACCTTCTATGGTCATACACACCAACGAAATTGGTTTGTTGGATCTCGATCGTAGTGATGCACATATTCATAATATTGAAGCCAAAAGATGCAAAGTTAATAATGATAGTGCAACTTATTTGTGGCACTGCCGTTTAGGTCATATTGGTGTAAAGCGCATGAAGAAACTCCATACTGATGGGATTTTGGAATCAATTGATTATGAATCACTTGATGCTTGCGAACCATGCCTCATGGGCAAAATGACTAAAACGCCGTTCTCCGGAACTATGGAGAGAGCAACAGATTTGTCATACATACAAATGTATGTGGTCCAATGAATATTGAGGCTCGTGGCGGATATCGTTATTTTCTCACCTTCACAGATGATTCGAGCAGATATGGGTATATCTACTTGATGAAACATAAGTCTGAAACATTAGCAAAAGTTCATATAATTTCAGAGTGAAGTAGAAAATCATCGTAACAAGAAAATAAAGTTTCTACGATCTGATCGCGGAGACAAATATTTGAGTTACGAGTTTGGTCTTCAATTAAAACAATGTGGAATAGTTTCACAAATTCATGCCACCTGGAACACCACAGCATAATGGTGTGTCCGAACGTCATAACCGTACTTTATTGGATATAGTACAATCTATGATGTCTCTTACCAATTTACCACTATCGTTTTGGGGTTATGCATTAGAGACAGCTACATTCACGTTAAATAGGGCACCATCAAAATCCGTTGAGACGACGCCTTATGAACTGTGGTTTGGCAAGAAACCAAAGTTGTCATTTCTTAAAGTTTGGGGTTGCGATGCTTATGTGAAAAAGTTTTCATCCTGATAAGCTCAAACCCAAATCGGAAAAATGTGTCTTCATAGGATACCCAAAGGAGACAGTTGGGTACACCTTCTATCACAGATCCGAAGGCAAGACATTCGTTGCTAAGAATGGATCCTTTCTAGAGAAGGAGTTTCTCTCGAAAGAAGTGAGTGGGAGGAAAGTAGAACTTGATGAGGTAACTGTACCTGCTCCCTTATTGGAAAGTAGTTCATCACAGAAATCTGTTCCTGTGACTCCTACACCAATTAGTGAGGAAGTTAATGATGATGATCGTGGAACTTCAGATCAAGTTATTACTGAACCTCGTAGGTCAACCAGAGTAAGATCCGCACCAGAGTGGTACGGTAATCCTGTTCTGGAGGTTATCTTACTAGACCATGACGAACCTACGAACTATGAAGAAGCGATGGTGAGCCCAGATTCCGCAAAAAGATGAGATCCATGTATGAGAACAAAGTGTGGACTTTGGTTGACTTGCCCGATGATCGGCAAGCAATTGAGAATAAATGGATCATCAAGAGGAAGACGGACGCTGATAGTAGTGTTACTATCTACAAAGCTAGAATTGTCGCAAAAAGGGTTTTCGACAAGTTCAAGATGTTGACTACGATGAGAGTTTCTCACTCGTATCTATGCTTAAGTCTATCCGAATCATGTTAGCAATTGCCGCATTTTATGAAATCTGGCAAATGGATAAACAAAACTGCATTCCTTAATGGATTTATTAAAGAAGAGTTGTATATGATGCAACCAGAAGGTTTTGTCAATCCTAAAGGTGCTAACAAAATATGCAAGCTCCAGCGATCCATCTGTGGACTGGTGCAAGCATCTCGGAGTTGGAATATACACTTTGATAAGTTGATCAAAGGATATAGTGTTATACAGACTTGCGGTGAAGCCTGTATTTACAAGAAAGTGAGTGGGAGCACTACATCATTTCTGATAAGTATATGTGAATGACATATTGTTGATCGAAAATAATGTAGAATTATTCTGCAAAGCATAAAAGAGTGTTTGAAAGGAGTTTTTCAAAGAAAGACCTCGGTAAAGCTGCTACATATTGAGCATCAAGATCTATAGAGATAGATCAAGACGCTTAATAAGTTTTTTCAATGAGTACATACCTTAACAAGATTTTGAAGTAGTTCAAAATAGAACAGTCAAAGAAAGAGTTCTTGCCTGTGTTACAAGGTGTGAAATTGAGTAAGACTCAAAGCCCGACCACGGCAGAAGATAGAAAGAAAATGAAAGTCATTCCCTATGCCTTGGCCATAGGTTCTATAAAGTATGCCATGCTGTGTACCAGATCTATTGTATACCCTACACTGATTTTGGCAAGGGAGTGCAATAGTGATCTAGGAGTAGATCACTGGACAGCAGTCAAAGTTATCCTTAGTGGAATAAGGATATGTTTCTTGATTATGGAAGTGACAAAAGGTTCGTCGTAAAGGGTTACGTCGATGCAAGTTTTGACACTAAATCTAGATGACTCTAAGTCTCGGTCTAGATACATATTGAAAGTGGGAGCAATTAGCTAGAGTAGCTCCGTGCAGAGCATTGTAGACATAGAAATTTGCAAAATACTTACGGATCTGAATGCGACTGACCCGTTGACTAAAATTATCTCACAATCAAAACATGATCACACCTTAGTACTCTTTGGGTGTTAATCACATAGCGATGTGAACTAGATTATTGACTTAGTAAACCCTTTGAGTGTTGGTCACATAGAGATGTGAACTATGGGTGTTAATCACATGGTGATGTGAATTATTGATGTTAAATCACATGGCGATGTGAACTAGATTATTGACTCTAGTGCAAGTGGGAGACTGAAGGAAATATGCCCTAGAGGCAATAATAAAGTATTATATATTTCCTTATATCATGATAAATGTTTATTATTCATGCTAGAATTGTATTAACCGGAAACATAATACATGTGTGAATACATAGACAAACAGAGTGTCACTAGTACGCCTCTACTTGACTAGCTCGTTAATCAAAGATGGTTATGTTTCCTAGCCATAGACATGAGTTGTCATTTGATTAATGGGATCACCTCATTGGTAGAATGACGTGATTGACTTGACCCATTCCGTTAGCTTAGCACCCGATCGTTTAGTATGTTGCTATTGCTTTCTTCATGACTTATACATGTTCCTATGACTATGAGATTATGCAACTCCCGTTTACCGGAGGAACACTTTGTGTGCTACCAAACGTCACAACGTAAATGGGTGATTATAATGGTGCTCTACAGGTGTCTCCAAAGGTACTTGTTGGGTTGGCGTATTTCGAGATTAGGATTTGTCACTCCGATTGTCGGAGAGGTATCTCTGGGCCCACTCGGTAATGCACATCACTATAAGCCTTGCAAGCATTGTGACTAATGAGTTAGTTGCGGGATGATGTATTACGGAACGAGTAAAGAGACTTGCCGGTAACGAGATTGAACTAGGTATCGAGATACCGACGATCGAATCTCGGGCAAGTAACATACCGATGACAAAGGGAACAACGTATGTTGTTATGCGGTCTGACCGATAAAGATCTTCGTAGAATATGTGGGAGCCAATATGGGCATCCAGGTCCCGCTATTGGTTATTGACCGGAGAGGTGTCTCGGTCATGTCTACATAGTTCTCGAACCCGTAGGGTCCGCACGCTTAACGTTACGATGACAGTTTTATTGAGTTTTTGATGTACCGAAGGAGTTCGGAGTCCCGGATGAGATCGGGGACATGACGAGGAGTCTCGAAATGGTCGAGACGTAAAGATCGATATATTGGACGACTATATTCGGACTTCGGAAAGGTTCCGAGTGATTCGGGTATTTTTCGGAGTACCGGAGAGTTACGGGAATTCGTATTGGGCCTTAATGGGCCATACGGGAAAGGAGAAAAGGCCCCCAAAGGGTGGCCGCACCCCTCCCCATGGGCTAGTCCGAATTGGACTAGGGAGGGGGGCGCCCCCTTCCTTCTTTCTCCTTCCCCCTTCCCTTCTCCTACTCCCACAAGGAAAGGAGGAGTCCTACTCCCGGTGGGAGTAGGACTCCCCCCTTGGGCGCGCCACCTCCCCTTGGCCGGCCCTCTCCTCCTTGCTCCTTTATATACGGGGGCAGGGGGCACCCCATGGACACACATTGATATACGATATTTTAGCCGTGTGCGGTGCCCCCTCCACCATATTACACCTCGATAATACCGTTGCGGAGCTTAGGCGAAGCCCTGCGTCGGTGGAACATCATCATCGTCACCACGCCGTCGTGCTGACGAAACTCTCCCTCAACACTCGGCTGGATCGGAGTTTGAGGGACGTCATCGAGCTGAACGTGTGCTGAACTCCGAGGTGCCGTGCGTTCGGTACTTGATCGGTCGGATCGTGAAGACGTACGACTACATCAACCGCGTTGTGATAACGCTTCCGCTGTCGGTCTACGAGGGTACGTGGACAACACTCTCCCCTCTCGTTGCTATGCATCACCATGATCTTGCGTGTGCGTAGGAATTTTTTTGAAATTACTACGTTCCTCTACACATATTACGTGCACTGGGCATAAAAGTTCGCCCCCAGTGATAATAAAAGCACAACCAGACAGCAGATTACATACACTGGGCATCAAAGGACACCACCAGTGTAAATAAACATGCCACCTAAAATAATATACAGAACCGACAGCACTTCAACAGAGTTCAAGAAAGGTTAGCCCTGCCTGGGAGCTGCAGCGCAAGCAGCTGAGCAAGCTGATGACTGCACTTGTTTGACATTTATATCCAACTCTAGCTGCATAGCATCAATGAAATTTCTTGGCATCAGTGATATCACCTTGAAAGAGAAAAAAGCAGACATATCACTGGTACGCGTCGGTGCTATACAAACAGTTTTTAACCCCTTTTCGCGACGGCGTTTGGAACCGTCGCCAAGTGAGTGTGAGCGATAGGGGGGTCCTTCCCACACGACCTAGAAACCGTCGGGGATATGCCCTCCTGGCACACACGCTCGGCAAAATGAGGTCGTGTGCGACCGACGAGCGCTCAAATACGGTTATACGTATAGTAGTGCTAAAAAATACAATTATACAGGCGAAATTGTTTTCGGTCACAAGTACATCCCACACAGTCAGTCCCCGCTAAACGTTTCCGTTTGTATGTACATCCCACATAGTTGCTCCAAGGAAAACATTTCCGTTCGCAGGTACATCACACACAATTTTCCCCATTAAATCATTTGTGATAGCGTTGTCATTGCACACGATATCAACAATTTTATCGTTTGCGTTATTGAATGCATCACACACGGTGCATAGAAGAAACTGTGTGGCAAAGGCTGTCCATCACACACAGTTTTTATGTGGTAAACGTTTGCGCAAGGTGGCCTAACACAAACAGTTTTCAAGAGGATGTCGTGTGTGCAGTGGAGATTGATCGCACACATAGTGGTTCCTAGAAACGTGTCTGATCTCCACGTCTATCACAGACATTTCGCTTTCGCAAACATGTGCAATGTAATCCTTAATTAATCCCTAATTTAAAAATGACATGTTTTGAATTTGAAAGTAGGCAGTCATTTATTTCATATCCAACCATGTTTATTACAAATATAGGTTCAACCACGAATGCATAATTCGATGCACAGGTACATATACTTAAGAACTACAGAAGCACCAAGTAAAGAATGCCGAACCATAGTTTTACTAAAGACTGTAAAGAGAGAGGCGAAAGACATTCCGGTTGCTGGAGAAGGTGAAGCGGAATGCCCATATTGTGCCCTCCTCCATGCGTAATGCGCGCACGACTCTAGGCCAACCCCTTGTGATGGCTGCCCGTCCATCCTTCACTGTCTTCATTACGACTTCTCGATGCTCATTATAGTCTAGATAAAATACTTTGACCTTCATTGTGTGTCCACCAATCATGTACTTTGCGAGGTAATCTTGAGTGAACTGCTTCGGGAACCACTGCGAACGAAAAAGATTCAGACATTGTTGTCTAACAACTCATTATGGGCAGTAAAAAGAGAAGGCTGCAGAGTTTGTAGTTACCATCCTACAGCTCACTGTTGTGTTGGATAGAGCATAAACAAATAATTTGCTTGCCACCATTCGTATCTTTTTGCTAATAATCCTTATCAGTTTCCTCACTTGATGCTTGTTCATGAATATCTCATTGCCCCATACGCAAAAAGGGTCGATGCGTGGATCCTTGCCAAGGGCATATGTACCTACAAGCAACAAGTCAATATTAGAAGCTAACAAGTGTCCAGGCCTGGATCTATATGCACTACATTATGGAACGACGGGGGAGTACAAGCCGAGGGATGAAGCTAACCTCGGCGGAAAATGGTGGCCACTCCCGTTGTTGTCCTGCATAAGTAGTGGAAAGGCATGATAAGTACAACAACCTTAACATCAAACAAATATAGCAAAGGTAAACAACATCATCTCCAAATGATAGCTTGAATGTGTTGGTTTCAGCATGCTGTTAAAGCAGATATAAAATGGAAGGCAATGTTACCGACAGCAGGCTTAACAGCCATCAAATATTGCAATTCAAACTGTTATTGTTGAAAATGAATAGAACGTAGGTAATGCTTAAACATCACACTAGATAAATGTGTAAAACTTAAATATAGGGCATGTGTTAACTACACCAGGAATAACTGGAACCAAATATAGCCGTTCAAACTGGTATTGATGTAGTCGAGCGGCACAGTTCCGACTTGCACATAATGAACAACACATTGTGAATGACTGAAATAAACAAGGCATAAATGATCAGTATAACAACCAAATATAGCCATTGAAAACTGGAAGTGTCTCACTGCAACCAACCTAACAAGCAAATACAGATACACATGGCATATGCTTGAAAACTGGACAAATGCTCACTGCAACCAACGTAACAAGCAGATATAGATAAACAAGGCATCTGCTTGAAAACTGGACAAATGCTAAAAAAAGCAACCTAACAACCAAATACAGATAAACAAGGCATCGGCTTGATAACTGGACAAATGCTCACTGCAACCAAACTAAGAACCAAATACATATAAACAAGGCATCTGCTCGATAACTGGAAAAATGCTCACTACAACCAACCTAACAACCAAATACAGATAAACAAGGCATCTACTCACTATAAACAACCAAATATAGCCATTCGTGAAACTGAAGTGGACAATTCATACTTAAACATCACATAGCCCTATTGAACAATACATTTTTGCATAACTGAAATAATTAAACACGGCACAGTTAAAGCACCGCACGACAAATGCTACTACAACAAAGGGTACGGGTTGGCAAGCTAGAAAAGGTAAGATTTGCTGATAGGATGTTGCCTCACATTTCATGGACGGGATCCTTCCAGTTGGAAGAGCACAGACCCATGGTGTGCTCTCTGATGTCACAGATGGGCTGTTTCACCTTGGAAGAACCTTCGTGGGTGCCCTCCTCGTGGTCGTGGTCGTGGTCGATGAGATCTGACTTGGCAATTGAGGATCCCAAGCCGCCGCCATAGAACGTGTCCTTCAGAAATGACAAAATGGGCTCGATGGCATATAAGGATCGCAAATCCTTGACCGCTTGGCGGAGGAGATCAGTGGCAGGGCCGTCGAAGAGATCAACGACGGTTGAACCAGAGGGGTTGGGGATGGGCCACTTAACCTGTGACATGGCCCTCGTGAAGCCATCGCTGTGGACGAGCTTGATGTCGTAGCCAGCTTTCCCAAGATACAGTAAGACGCTAGCCTGCTGACATGAAGCCTTCGGCATGGCAACGTAGTCAACGTCTTCGCCGGCTTCCGCGACGACGTGTTGCTTCGGGATCGACAGGTCGGGGCGAATGGCGGCCACCTCACCAACGTCCGCCGGAGAGGCCATGATAAACTCTTCTTGGCCGAACGCTCGTCGGGCTCCCCGGGATACATGGTCGAGCTTAGGCTGCGGCATTCTGGAGCAGGGGATGTGGATTTGGCAGGGAGGGACACCGCAGGACTCATCTAAAAACTCAAGGGAGTGGGGCGACGGTATGGGAATCGCTGGGTAACCTGAACTTTATTATCTAAGCTAGGAGGAACGGGCAGACCGGCAGGGGTTGGCGGCGGCGCCGGTGGCGGCCGCGAGCTAGGGTTCGAGGGGGAAGGGGCCGGGTGGGGGACTATTGAGGGGGTGGGTGTTTGAGGATACACCACGGCTACTGAAATTTTTAGTAATGGTGGGTGGAGATGGTAGTGGACGAGGGAGGGCGACGGTTCAAATGTTTCGGCTACTGCAATTTTACTATAAGGTCGGTGATGGAGGAGTGTGGGCGACGGTTGAAGTACGACGACTACTAAAAATTTGGTAAAAGAATTGATGCGGGGCGGGAGTGCCCAAGATCGTGCTCGGTCCAATAACAATATACGTGTATGATAACACAGAAAAGTGGTGGGACCGCTGATTATTGCAACGCTCAAGGAGGGTAGTTTGTTTTTATATTTCTAGCTAGCTGGTCTATCGCACACGGTTCGTCCTAATTTCCAAATAAACTTACCCGCCTTTAGCTTGCGCATGTGGTGATTTTACAGCGCACTTGCATCGCACACGGTTAATCCAGTACCTCCACCCTTTGCTCGCGCTTGCGCGGTCGTGATTTTACAGCGCACTTGCATCGCACACGGTTGAGCCAGTACCTCCACCTTCGCTCGCGCTTGCGCAGTCGTCATGATTCACAACGCACTTGCATCGCACACGTTAAGATATTATACCCATGTCCGTTGAGCGTCATCAGAGTCTTTGCAGCAAAAAAACCGTTAGAGAGGGTCAGAAGACTGCCACACCAGCATGTGATCCAAATATATATGAGTGAAAAGGGTGGTCTGTGATGTTCAAAATTCCAATGCACAACTTTGACCACGTGGGCCCACGGTTGGGCGCGTCGTCGAAGATCGACGAGAGGGGCCAGAAGTCAAGAACCACTTGGAAGTGGCCAAATATATGTAGGAATATTGGGTGTGATGTTTAAAACTTTAAATACACAATGCATAACATTGGTGGCACCTGCCTCGCAAACCCGAAAGCACCCTTGGATATATCTATAATGACATAATGTCGTATCTAGCTAGGATGCTTGGCCCACCACCTCCCACTTCGTGTCAGCGGGGCAGATGCACGTAATGATCGATACTTTGGTCATACATGCATGTCGCCATGACCTACCATAAGAAGGACCAATGAATCTATCGTTTGGTCAAACAACAAATGTTGTTGTCGATAAACCGCTTAGGCCAATAGATTGAACCATCATAAAAATCGCACGAGAGGGACCACAAAACTAGCACCTCTTGCGTGCGGCCCAAAATGATGTACATTGGGAAGGGGTGATGTGTGTTTTTAATATAGAATAATGTAAAATTTAGATGTGGTGCCTACCTCTCGATACAGACAACAACCATGAAGGCAAGGTAGTTAAGGACGAGATACTCAGGGTATGATGTAGGTCGAACCCAACAATCCGAGCATGTGGGAGGGAATCCTGACAACGCATGAGCTCGAGCTTTGGTTGAGCGACATGTGACGGTGACCGGCCCTAACACGAACTAGGAGGAATCCATTCATGGCCAACACATACCCCTCGTTATCGGTCAAAGGGATGATATATATACACTCGGGGAGCCCACAGATATGCGTGTCATCACAAAAAACTGCACAAGGGAGACGTGGTCGATCAGAAGACCCCGTATACACTGCATGCGGCCCAAAAATATGTATGGTTACGGTGGTGTGTGATGTGTTTAAATCCTGAATGCACAACTTCGATGGGCCGCCAACTACATTACAAACCGAACACCGTACCCGACTCCAAGCCTGGTTCAATACGTATGATGCCGGTTTCCTGACTTCGAGGCGGCGGCGGGGGGGGGGGGGGTCATCCCATGCATGCGCTGAAACTTTATTTGGTCTAGCATAGGACACATATATACCCCTATATAGTGTGCGAATAACTTTGAAAGTTGGTCGTTGGATGAAGCCAATCCGGCGGTACAGAGATGGCAAATCCGAGCACTACTCGCCGTTGGATATCATCTACATTCTACCAGATTCTGCCACATGTACAATCTAGAAGACTCCATGGTGGAACTTAAGCATAATGCACAAACCTCAAAACACAAGCACTTCTCCTTTGTTCTAGAATCTTCCATATCTTAATTGCCCAAACTTTTTTTCTAAATGAATTGTCACTTTTTGTTTTTACTTTATGCTTTACAATGCACAATTCCATGAATCTTAAAATAGATTTTTTTATAAAACTAATTGATTTTGGATGAGATGAACTTTAAGAATAAAACGAACATCTACATCATGCATATATGACTCAAAGCTTACATGTTATAGTGTGATATTTATTCATAGTTTGGTTACCAAATCTCATGCGTGCAATGCACGTGTACCTTACTAGTATTAGTAGGAAACCATCATGGTCAAACCCTTCTCATTGTTGGGTCAAAGGGATAGATTGTGTGCCCCCCATAATTGTCGGTAAAGGATGGTATATATACCTCGGGGAGCCCACAGATATGTGTCGCGTCCATAAGCCGCACAAGGGAGACATGCTCGATAAGAAAACCCTGCCCCCTATACCCTGCATGCGACCTGAAAAAGATTTATATAATCGCCATGACAGGTCAAGTCAATCATTCTTTAATTTTTTAGAGCAAAAAATAACCAATAAAAACATAGCCTACAAATTAGCAAAACAAGGATCCCAAGGTTCATATAATTGCCATGATAGGTCACTATAGAGATATATTATATCTCTATAATGACCATGTCATGGCATTTAAATGAAGCTTGAGATATGCAACTTCCCACCGGGTCACCCATCCTTGGACTACTCCAGCCCGAGCACGCTTAACTTCTGCGTTCTATTCGACTAGGCTAGCGGATGGGAAGCCGCGCCTTGCTGATAGGAATTGCCTCCTTGCCATTAAGGCGTTTCACGCTGGTCACCCTATGGGACCTACTCCCTCCTATCACACACATTTGTGCTTTTATAAACCGTGTACGATATTTACATGGTTGGTTTGTCGCCGCTAGCCTTCAATGAGCACTGGCACTGGTAGCGGGAAAACGATGGGAGAAGAGGCGGGAAACCGATGAGAGGAAGGCAGGAAACGGTAGCCTGTTTAGAAAACGTAGTAGAGAAGGAGGCGTGAGCTAGCACGACGCATGCGCACAGTGCTTACCCATGTACTGCATGTGTTGTCGAAAGGGCTGAGGGTTTCCGTTCGATCTGGGAGCGTCCAACGGTGCACACGTACGATCAGTGGGGTTTGGGTTCTGGCCAATCAGAACGCACGACTCAGATCGCGCGCGCAGCAGTGGGGAAGGGGGCATCGACCACAGTTTGGTAGGCACACGGCTTTCGTGAGTGAACCGTGTGCTATTTGAAAACATTTCGTGAGAAGAATCTTGGTTTTTAAATTCCCGTAAATCCAAAACTCACCCGAAAATCGTGAAACCTGGCATGGTGTCACGATATGGCACATATATGTCGAGGAGTTTTTTTCGTCCATTTTGGCGCAAGTTTTATTACAAGCCTCTTACAAAACGGAGCTTCTATCAAAGAAGCCTCGTGGTTCAGATAGGGAAACGTGTCCCCCTTGTGGGCGAAATGTAATCACTGCCTCTTTTTGCCTTGTATTTTCTTCTACGGGCAACATGGAACGACATGATATCCGTGCTGAAATTTAAACTTATTCAGGGTTCGTTTGGCCTTTTTATACACTAATTGAGTTTCCTAGGCATTTAATGTCCATAATTCAAATATGAACTTCAAATACATGCTCAAGTTCACCAAAATGGCTAGAAAATTTATACATGTGTCCTTGGGTGCATGCTTAGGTCCCATGCCAGGAATGGGAACGAATTACAACCGTACCGGCGTCTTGGCTCGTCCTCAAACATTTGGAATCTCGGTTTTAAATCCCTGTAAATCGTAAACTCACCAGAAAGTCATCAAAGGTGGCATGGTGTCACATCATGACACATATATGTCGTGGTAAAAACATTGTCCAATTTGGGCCAAGCTTTATTATAAACCTCTTACAAACCGGAGCTTCTCTCAAAGAAGCCTCGTGGTTCCGATAGGGAAACGTGTTCCCCTTGTGGGAGAAACGTAATCACTGCCTCTTTTCGCCTTGCATTTTCTTCTACGGGCAACATGGAACGACAGAATATCCGTGCTGAAATTTAAACTTAATGAGAGTTTGTTTGGCCTTTTTATACACTAATTGAGTTTCCTAGGCATATAATGTCCATAATTCAAATTTGAACTACAAGTACATGCTCCAGTTCACCAAAATGGTTAGAAAAATTATACATGTGTCCTTGGGTGCATGTTTAGGTCTCATGCCAGGAATGGACGAATTACAACCGTACCGGCGTCCTAGCTCGTCCTCAAACATTTCGAATCTCGATTTTTAAATCCCCATAAATCCAAAACTCACCAGAAAGTCATCAAAGGTGGCATGGTGTCACGTCATGGCACATATATGTCGTGGTAAAAACATTGCCAATTTGGGCCAGACTTTATTACAAAACTCTTACAAACCGGAGCCTGTCGCAAGAACCCTCGTGGTTTCGATAGGGAAATGTATCCCCTTGTGGGCCAAATGATAATCGCTCCCTCTTCTAGCCTCGTATTTTCTTCTACACGCAACACAGAACAACGGGAGATTCGTGCCGAACTTTGAAATTATTTAGGGTTCGTTTGACCTTTTTATTCATTAATTGAGTTTTCTAGGCATTTAATGTCCATAATTCAAATCCGAACTACAAATACATGCTCCAGTGCACCAAAATGGCTAGAAAAATGTACATGTTTCCTTGGGGAGCATGTTTAGGTCCCATGGAACGAATGGGAATGAATTCAACCATCTCGTCGTCCTGGCTTGGCCACAAACATTGCGAATCTCGGTTTTTAAATCTCTGTAAATCCAAAACTCACTAGGAAATCATGAAACTTGGCATGGTGTCACTACATGGTACATATAATTGTCCAATTTGGGCGAAGCTATATTATAAGCCGCTTACAAACCGGAGCTTGTCGCAACCCTCGTGGTTCCGGTGGGGAAACATGCCCCTCTTGTGGGCGAAACGATAATCGCTGCCTCTTCTCTCCTTGAACTTTGTTTTCTACAGACAACATAGAATAACAGGAGTGTCGTGCTGAAATTTGAAACTGTTCAGGGTTCGTTTGGCCATTGTATATATTAACTAAGTTTTCTTGGCATTTAATGTAGTGCATAATTCAAATTTGAACTACAAGCACATGCTCCAGTGAAGCAAAATGGGTGGGAAATCGTACATGTGTCATTGGGTGCATGTTTAGGTCTGATTTAAAGAATATGAATGGATTACAAACTTCTCGTCGTCCTGAAACATTGAGAATCTCGGTTTTTAAATCCCAGTAAATCAAAAACTCACCCAAAAAACATGAAACCTGGCATGGTTTCATGACATGGCACATATATGCCGTGGTAAAAAAATCGTCCAGTTTAAGACAAGGCGCACACATTAATTGCCAACGAAGTCCTTTTTGAAACAAATAGCTGACACATTAATATCGCAAACGGTTGTATTATATGAACCGTGTCAAAATTTAACCACACTCGGTGGCGTGCGTGCAGCTGTTTGATTAGATGGGACGAGCGCAAGAAGTCCGCCATGTAGGCTCGACGGGACGCGTGCGAGCAGTCCGCCGCGCAGGCTCGACGGGACGCGTGCACGCTGTCCACCTCGCAGACTCGACGGGACACGTGCGAGCAGCAAGGCCGCCCATGCTCACCGGGAAGCGAGCTCTTTGACCTCCATGCACCAGCCGCCGCCCACCTTGCTCACAACTTCTTGATAACCCACGAGTATAGGGGATCGCAACAGTTTTCGAGGGTAGAGTATTCAACCCAAATTTATAGATTCGACACAAGGGGAGCCAAAGAATATTTGAAGGTATTAGCAGCTGAGTTATCAATTCACCCCCCTAGAGATTAATTATCTGCGGCAAAGTAATATGATAGTTTTGATAATAGTGACAGCAGTAACAGTAACAGTAACAGTGATAGCAGTAGTTTTGTAACAAGTGCAACAGTAACAGCAGCAGTAGTAACTTAGCAAGATCAATATAAGATAAATTCGTAGGCATTGGATCGGTGACTTGTTGGATGATATTCATCATGAGACAGTTATAACCTAGGGTGCAACAGCACTAGCTCCAGTTCATCAATATAATGTAGGCATGTATTCCGTAAATAGTCATACGTGCTTATGGAAAGAACTTGCATGGCATTTTTTGTCCTAACATCTCATGGCAGCGGGGTCCAATTGGAAACTAAGGGATATTAAAGGCTCCTTTTAATAGAGAACCGGAACAAAGCATTAACACACGATGAATACGTGAACTCCTCAAACTACGGTAATCACCGGGAGTGGTCCCGACTATTGTCACTCCGGGGTTGCCGGATCATAACACGTAGTAGGTGACTATAACTTGCAAGATCGGATCTAGAACATGGATATAATGATGATAACGTAAAAGGTTCAGATCTGAATTCATGGCACCTGGGCTCAAAGTGACAAGCATTAAGCATGGCAAAGTCATAGCAATATCAATTTTAGAACATAGTAGATACTAGGGATCAGTACCTAACAAAACTAACTCGATTACATGATGAATCTCATCCAACTCCTCACTGACCAGCGAGCCTACAAAGGAATTACTCACTCCCAGTGGGGAGCATCCTGGAATTGGCGATGGAGAAGGGTAGATGATGATTAAGAACGAAGATCCCCCTCTCCGGAGCCCCAAACGAACTCCAGATCTAGCCTCCCGATGAAGAACAGGAGGTGACAGGGGCTCCGTCTCGTAGATCACGATAATTCTTTCTTCCTAATTTTTTTCTGGAAAATAGGATTTTATAGCGTCGGTTTCAAGGTCTGGGGGGCCACCAGGTGGGGACAACCCACCTGAGCGCGCCAGGAGGGGGGCGCGCCCTGGTGGGTTGTGCCCACCCAGGCGCCCCCCTCAGGTGGATCTTGACTCCAGAAATTCTTATTTATTGTATAAAACATCCTCGTAAAGTGTCGTTCCATTTCGAGAACTTTTATTTCTGCACAAAAACAACACCATGGTAGTTCTGTTGAAAACAGCGTCAGTCCGGGGTTAGTTTTCATTCAAATCATGCAAATTAGTCCAAAACAAGAGGAAAAGCGTTAGGAAAAGTAGATACGTTGGATACGTATCAACTCCCCTAAGCTTAAACCTTTGATTGTCCTCAATCAATTCACTTGACTAGATCATGAATGGCGCGCGTTGCCGCACCCGTCTATTTTTTCCAATAAAATGATAATAATTTTACAAATAGATAGACATGGAAGAACTAATTCCTATTTTCAGGGAAAGAACTTCTGAACCTACACTAATATTCATTATTTTATATAGCTATCATCTTGTATATTTTCCGCGTCATATTGACCATCCTCTTAGTTCCATGTCTACCAAGTTTTTTCTAGCATCTCATAAATTGGATCATAAATCTACAACATAGGCATTTCATGACCATGAATGTGCCAAGAGGTGACCGTGAAAATGAAGTGGAAACAAATGGCAATCCATGAAACTGATCACTATACTAATAATCTTTACAAAGCTTCACAAAACACATCAAAATAACTGTAGTGTGACATCCTTGCAAAGTACTATTTTCTCTTAGTTACATATGTGTAAGTGACATCGGCAATACAATTAAAGGATTGATTATCTGATGCAAGTAAAGCCGATTAATTAATCAACGGCATGTGGAAAGCTGCAATGCTCTCACTGGATGGATGAGCTCCTTCAACCCTTGGTGCATTTGATACTCCCAATGCTTGCGCCCTGTATATTTATATAGGAAAAAAGATCAGTTAAAGTACTACATATACGGAACCTAAATGCACATGTGACCTTTCGGTTCAAATCAATACAAATGATTTTTTTATAAATAACAGTCCAAGACACAACAAATACTATTTGGCCCCACTTGGCCATGTACATTACAAACTTATAACTATATAAAAATTATGCAAAGATGAGCGCACATTAATCTTACCTAGGAAGAAGCTACAGAATCAATGCTAGCTTTAGTTGGTTCAGTGCATGCACATAAATCACTGGCACTAATGGTCGCAGCAGCAGCAGTCTCTCATCAAATCTGATGAACAAGAAGATGAACATATGTAACGAGTGACGACTAAACTGGACTAAATTAAAGATGCACCATAAAGGGAAATATTGTGATAAGTATGTACACAATGCCATATGCTCATGACAAACTGCTATAGATGTTCTGAATAAGACAAGCATAAGGATCCATTTAGCCCCAAAAAAAATGTAAGAGCTATTTATTCTAAAATATAATGCAAGGAAAAGATAATTCTAGAAATGGAAGGACCATACTATTTGAACAACTATTCATCTAAATACCTTAAGAATCAAGGGAATGTTTATTCCAAATACTAACGTAAGAAGAAATAAATGGCGCCTAAAATTCTGTATTCCAAATCATAATGCTAATAATTTGGCATATCGTTATTGGTACTGCAAGATGAAGCAACAAAGTAGAGTGATCGTGGTCATTCCACCATTGTCTATCAATGTCAAACTCTAAACGCACAAAGTCCTTTATAAATCAATTAGCAAACTCTTGTTTCGATTTCGTGAGCTACTTTTCAAGTGTATCAGAAAGTCCTTTATTGCAAGGAAACATGGCACCCAATTCAGGCGGGCTTGCCTGCTGATCATACGAAGCATTACTCTTCCTGCATTTTGTTAGCATGACAGAGTAGTCCGGACAAAGATGGCAAAATTCACAGAAATCTTTGTCACAAAGGATACACATTTTACCTATATATTGTAGCCCATAAGCGTAACATGTTCTGTAATTTAAAATGTATGGAAAGCATGTTGTCTTATATTTAAACCAAACAACAAACTGGGTTCGTACATACAGACTACGATAATAATAACGACAAAGGAATAACACATGAGAAGTCACACGGCAGGGCTATTACTTATTCCTCAGAGAACATAATAGATGTTTATCCAAAGCTGAGATGGTCCACAGGAAAGAACGTCCGCAAGGAGAACACCGAATTAAAAGAGAATTCAACATTGCAACAAAAAAGTAGAGCTGAACATGCATTTGCATGAACAATTGTTTTACCTGACAGAAAATCAGCAACTTGGCATCCCTATTCTATTTTGCTGGGTGTAATGATAGCTTGTTGGACATCACTGCTGAAAGCTGAGCGATTCCCTGCTGAAATGTGTGTTTCCGGTTGCTTGAAAGAGCCCAACCACATAAAAGACATGAGCAACGAAATAACCTTTCTTGCACAAATGGAAACATGCATCCCTGCTAAAGCAGAACGACTAAAAGCATGATCAGAGTAAGATGATAATTTTTCTGAAATAAGGAATGAATCTTTGAGCACCTCCTTCAGAAGGCAGCATTTTCGCAAAAAAATCTGTCTCAAAGTCCGTACACCTAGCTCTCAAGAGACTACTCATAGCAGCAACTCCATTAGCACAGATCAAACCTGTTTTTTATCACCCATGACGATAAATTTCGCTCCATGGAGGATCATATCAAAGGGTAACATAATCTGCAGACTTGTATAGACACCTATGGTCCAGCGCTTGACCCTCTCGGATGTTGTTCCGTCACATTGAAAATATGCTATAGGGCCCATTCTTTTTATTGAATTGAACCGCATTGAGGCCTGCAAAACAAGGATTAGCTAAAAAAGAGATGCACATAGGTACGACGATGTCAGTTATATATGTTATGCTTTTCAGGAAAGCATGAAGGCGGCATATGAAGAACATCATCTTCTATCTTACAAAGAGCCTCTGTATTCATTATTCAGCGGTATCTCATAATTATATTTTCTTTTTTTTGGAAAAGGGGTGATACCCCGGCCTCTGCATCAGGTGGATGCATACGGCCACTTTGAATAATTATATTTTCTGAAAAACTAAAAGATCCAAAGCATGCATCTAAATTAAATAGCAAGATGGATGGACTGGTATACTGACCAGGATCCGTTGTGTGCAGTGCACATCACGATCGCCATGTACTCCTTCCTCTCTCTCAGACTCCATGACGCCAGGAAGACCCGCCTGCACACTGTGACCACAGAGAACGGTAGAATCCGCTGAGCAACAATACATTGAAAGAGACACCAAGAAAGCATTTACCTGTACGTGGCGTTCTGCCCTTCTGCTCCTTAAGCGGCCGCTGGAACATAAGCCACGAGGCATATCGATCTTGAGCACGGCGGTGACCACGGGGAGAGGCAGCGCCGTCTTCTTCTCCTTGCCAACCTTCTCGTCCTTGCCGCCGCCACACCCCTTTTCTTCTTGGACTGCAAGGTGCGACCGCAAGGCGAGCTGGAAAGTCATGGTTGGCTCCGTGGCTGGAGGTGAAGATCGCGGGAGAGGCGCCGCTGCTACAGCCCATCGTCGGCCGCCGTGCTATGGTTTGCTCCCGCTACTCCGCTCGATCCGGTCGATACAATCCAGCGCCTCGCATCTGGCACACGGCCGGCCGCTCCTCTATGCGCCTCAAATTGGGACTGGATGGACGCACACACGGTCGCTCCTCTAGATCCCTCAGTGATGGACCCATTTAGCGAATAGCAGCACGGGCTCGAACTCCGTTGATGTTTCGGCTCGCCGCCGTCATCGCCGTTGGCCTTTTTAAAACATTATAACTGGGCACCCTACGAGCTCCCTCATGCTATCAGCCTTCGAAGCCGTCCGATTTCACATTATGGCTGTCCCTGGCCGTTGGATGCACAGTTTTTTTTCAACACTCCCGTCCCCGCAGCTTCTCGAGGGCAGCTACTCCCGTAACATTTTCTGACTAATGTGGTTAGTTGGGCTGATATTTCTCCTCGCTTCAGGTGACAGGTGGGCTGTTTGGCCCAACTAACCACGTTAGTCAGAAAATGTTGCGGGAGTAGCTGCCCTTGAGAAGCTGCGGGGACGAGAGTGTTGGAAAAAAAAACTGTGCATCCAACGGCCAGGGACAACCATAATGTGAAATCGGACGGCTTCGAAGGCTGATAGCGTGAGGGAGCTCCTAGGGTGCCTAGTTATAATGTTTTAAAATAAACTGAAAATGAAAAAGAAAAACTTTTATGAACTCCTTTGCTCTTGTTTGCATAAATAAGCTTGAACAGCACCCAGGTTTTCACGAAAGATCGGCCCAAAAAGCATCAAACAGATCACTCGTGGCCCACGAGTGATCTGTTTGATGCTTTTTGGGCCGATCTCTCCTCGCGAAATTCTCTCCCTCGCTTCAGGCGACAGCTGGGCTGTTTGGCCCAACTAACCACGTTAGTCAGAAAATGGGAGTAGCTGCCCTCGAAAAGCTACGGGGACGGGAGTGTTGAAAAAAAAACTGTGCATCCAACGGCCAGGGACAGCCATAATGTGAAATCGGACGGCTTCGAAGGCTGATAGCGTGAGGGAGCTCCTAGGGTGCCTAGTTATAATGTTTTAAAATAAACTGAAAATGAAAAAGAAAAACTTTTATGAACTCTTTTGCTCTTGTTTGCATAAATAAGCTTAAATAGCACCCAGGTTTTCAGCCAACATTATAACTAACCATGCCGACATTTACTCTTAAAGATTATATTAACTCATATCAATGACATAATCAGCTAGTGAGCAATAATAAGATATCTCAGACAGCAACATGTTGTCAAAACAACCATGATATAATATGACAATAGTGGTATCTCGCTAGCCCTTTATGAAACCGCAAAATATAAATGCAGAGCACCTTCAAAGTTCAAGCAGCGGCTAAACATTGTAATTCATGGTAGAAAAGATTCAGTCATGATGCACCCAACATTAGCTACACACAATGCATAAGTCATGACAGCAGTGCTCTCAGGTTCTGGCGCTTGTTTTAGAAGGTGATGACATAACATAAAAGTAAATAGATAGTCCCTTCGCAGAGGGAAGCAGTGATTTGCAGAGGTGCCCAAGCTCAAGTTTTTAAAACAGAGGTAAATGATATTTTGAGACATGCACCCTTCTCATTTACTTCATGACTATCAGTTATCAATATCTTCCATGCTAAGCATGCTAGTGGCGGTTCCCAAGCGATAAAAGTAACGGTTTTGACTCCATTGTGAGTTTTTGTTTGATTATTTGTAAGCTTTTTCTGTTTGCAGTTTCGGACTGGGCATCCCTATTACCGCCCTTTTCTCGTGCGATGGCGAGTGAATAAACACTCGACCTGAGAATAACCCGCTTAGCATGGAAGATACCGACCACCTCCTGTCGTTCCATGAACGTTCCAAGCACACAAAAAGGATATTTATTAGAAGTTTTTAGAGGTGGCACATGCGAATTTACTTAGGACGGCAGGGTAATACCGCATTTAGGTAGGTATGGTGGACTCATCTGGAATAACTTTTGGGTTCAAGGTTTTTTATGTACAAGCAGAATTCCCACTTAGTATAGGCGAAGGCTAGCAAATAGGTTGAGAAGCGGCCAACTAGAGAGCAACAACGGTCATGAACATGCATTATGCATAAGTAACATTGGACACTAGCATGAGTAGGATATGAACACCATGAACATAAATATCATAGAGGCTATGTTGGTTTTGATTCAACTACATGCATGAACATGTGCCAAGTCAAGCCACTCGAACATTCAGAGGAGGATACCATATCATCATACTACATCACAATCATTTTAACGTAATGTTGATATCAAAGATAAATCATTATCCAGTCCCAGCTACTTATGCATGGCATGAGAAACTATAATCTCTAATTGTCATTGCAAACATGTTTAATCATAATGGGCTGAATCATGGATACTAGATTAAACATATTTACACAAACAGAACAAGTCGAGTTCATACCAGTTTCTCTCTGCCACGGTCAGTTCATCGAATATCGTCATTATTGCCTTTCACTTGCACGACTGAATGATATGAACATAATAATAATGCAAGAGTGCCGTGGACTAAGCTGGATTCTGCAAACATTTTATTCAATAGGAGAAGACAAGGTAAAATGGGCTCTTTATTAGATCCACAATTATTCATATGAGAGCCACTCAATATTTTCATCGTGGTCTTCTCATTGATACGACTCGAATAAAAAGGAAGGAAATTCAGAGAAACACACAGGAATATTTTTGCAGTTTTTAGTTTTCTTGAACAAGGAAATAAAAGGGAAAAGCAAAAACGAGAAAAACTATTTACACGGGAAAGCTCCCAACAAGCAAAAGAAGAACGAGGAAATCTTTTTGGGTTTTCTTTTTTAATATTACAACTAAGCATGCATAGAAATTAAACTAACTACAATTTTTTTTGTTTTTCTAAAGTTTTTTCAAACACACAAGAAGAAAGCAAGAAAATTAATTTTAAGCATGGATGATACAATGAAAAAGTGTGAACACCGACAAATGGAATGAGATGTGTACATGAATGTAATGTCGGTGAGAAACACGTACTCCCCCAAGCTTAGGCTTTTGGCCTAACTTGGTATTCTATCACTAGCCTGGATAGTAGTCGGGGTGCTGAGGAGCGGACATCCACGCATCCCACTGCCGAGGCTCCTCCTCTCCTGCAGCCTGATCGTTCCGGTAGGCGATCATATCCGCAGGCATAATCCTATATCTGCCCCTGGCAATAGGATCAAACAAAGCAGGAGCAGGCAATGGAATAATATCATGAGTTTCAATGCTAAAAACCAGGTTAAACTAATTGGACAAACGGTGGAGTCACATACCAAGCAACAATCCCTCGAAACAGTTTCGGAAACGGAGCTTCGAGCAAAGAGATCGAAATCCGCCGGTTTGATAGCAAGAACACGGGAGAGAGAGCAATGGTGAATTTTTTCTGGAGTTAAGTGATGATGTGGTGTGAAGGGATAAGTGAGGGGGCCCACGTGGGGACCACAACCCACTAGGGCGCGCCTGGGGGTCCTGGCGCGCCCAGGTGGGTGGCGCGCCCAGGTGGGTTGTGCCCACCTGGTGCACCTCCCTCTGATGTTATTTGCACCAGAAATTCTTAAATATTCGGAAAAAAATCGTATTAAATTTTTAGAGCATTCTGAGAAACTTTATTTTTGGGTCATTTTTATTGCACGGGAAATTCAGAAAACTAACAAAACATCGCATTTTATTTATTTAACTAATAAAAACAGAAAACAAAAGGTAGGGACAGAAGATAGTGCTTACTAAATTCATCAACTTCATACCGCTCAAAAATGATCCATTAATAAGGTTGATCAAGTCTTATTAACAACCACTTTCGATTACTATGAAACCGAAGAACTATTGTAAATCACTAAGTTACCTCAATGGGGATATGAATGCCCCCAACAATAAGCATTTCATATTTCTTTTTGACAGTAGGTCGAGGTATTTGAAAGCTTCCAATAGTGATTTTCGGAGATTATTCTATAACATTAATACCATTCACTTGGGGTTGTTTCTTCGGAAAGTGCACCGTATGCTCATTACCATTGATATGAAAAGTGACCTTGCTTTTATTACAATCAATAACAGCCCCTGCAGTATTCAAGAAGGGTCTACCAAGGATAATCGACATATTGTCGTCCTCACGCATCTCAAGTATAACAAAGTCAGTCAAAATAGTAACAACAACGGGCACATCCTCACAGATACCGATGGGTATGGAAGTTGATTTATCAGCCATTTGCAAAGATATTTCAGTAGGTGTGAGTTTATTCAAATCAAGTCTTTTATATAAAGAGAAAGGCATAACACTAACACCAGCTCCTAAATCACACAAAGCAGTTTTCACATAATTCTTTTTGATGGAGCAAGGTATAGTTGGTATTCCCGGATCTCCAAGTTTTTTAGGTACTCCATCCTTAAAAGTATAATTAGCAAGCATAGTGGAGATTTCAGATTCCGGTATTTTTCTCTTATTGGTGATGATGTCTTTCATGTACTTTGCATAAGGAGGCATTTTCAAGATATCAGTCAAGCGAGTACGCAAAAAGACTGGCCTCAACATTTCAGCAAAGCGTTCAAATTCTTCATCATCTTTCTTTTTAGTCAACTTAGGTGAAAAGGGCATAGGTTTTTGAACCCACGGTTCTCTTTCTTTACCGTGTTTTCTAGCCACAAAGTCTCTTTTAGCATATCTTTTATTCTTAGGTTGTGGGTTATCAAGATCAACAGGTGGTTCTATCTCAACATCATTGTCTGGTTCTTTATTATTTGGTTGAGCATCTTCATGAACCTCATCATTATATTTTTCATTATCAGAAGGTGAGTGTTCATTACCAGATTGAGTTTCAGCATCAGAGATAGAAGTTCCATTATCATTATCAGGAGGTTTCTCTATTTCAGGTTCACTAGAAGCATGCAAAGTCCTATCATTTTTGTTCTTCCTTTTCTTTTTAGAAGGACTACGTGCATCAGTATTATTTCTTTGTGAATCTTGTTCAATTCTTTTTGGGTGTCCCTCAAGATAAAGTGGTTCTTGAGTCATTTTACCCCCTCTAGTTGCAACTCTAACAGCAAAGTCATGTATATTATTATTCATTTCATCATGCAATTCACTTTGAGATTTAGCAACTTGTTCTAACTAAGTTTGAACTATAGAAGCATGCTTTCCAACACCTCTAACATCATTTGAGATTCTAAATAACAAGTCACTCAAGCGAGCAATCATATCAAAATTATATTTCAATTGTTTCGTAACATTTGCGTTGAAGTGATCTTGTTTTCTAATGTAGTTTTCAAACTCATAAAGGCATTGACTAGGTGCATATTGTGCAGATTGTCATTATCATTGAACTTCATGAGAGATTTACCTCTACCACCTTAGGCAGTGGTGGTGTATTAAGCCCATGTATTTCTTCAATAGGAGGTAAATTTTTAACATCCTCGGCTTTAATACCCTTTTCCTTCATAGATTTCTTTGCCTCTTGTATATCTTCAGGACTGAGATATAATATACCCCTCTTCTTCGGAGTGGGTTTAGGCGGTGGTTCAGGAAGAGTCCAATCATCATAATTTTTGAATATATTATTCAATAATTCTTCAGCTTGCCCAATAGTTCGTTCCCTGAAAACACAACCAGCCACTACAAAAAAAATACACTTCCGTGATGATACATGTTTGTCACAGTAGGTCACGTTTTCTCTCATGCATGTACATCCATGACAAATTTATGACAGAATCAAGATAGTCATACATGTGCTGTCGTAGAAGTGTTCCATGACATTACCAAAATTATCATCACGGAAGTGTCCACTTCCATGACGATAAATCGCGAGTCACAGAAGTGCTTTCGTCAAGGGTGACCGACACGTGGCATCCACCGTAACGGAACGCCGTTAAGCTATCGGGTCCGGTTTTGGATCCGATAACCCGTTAACAGCCCCGACCAATGGGGATTTTCCACATGTAAAATCATCATTGGCTGGAGGAAACACGTGTCGGCTCACCGTTGGGACAGATGTCATCCACTCATTGGACCCAAAGCGCCTATGATACGTCGACACGTGGCACGGCCTAACAGAGGCCCATTCCTGTGAAAAGGCCGGCCCGTTTGACTTGGTCAAAAGATGGCGGGCCAGCCCACGGCAAGCCTGTTAATGACCTGTTCGCATATAGCCCATTTACAGCCCGCTAACCCAGGGCCCATTTACGGCCTATCCGAATTAGGCCGAGTAGCGTCATCTGGACCGTACAATATGATTCCAGCCCGTTTTAACTTCCGGCCCATGTATGGCCCATGACGTCTTTTGGCCCATATGAGGCCCTTAGTAACCCTCGACCCATTAACAACCCGTGGTAAAACTGGCCCGTAATGAACAGTGTATCACTTTATACCCATTAACGGCCCATTATTCCATTGGGCCATTTCCAGCCCATGTTATCTTTCGGCCTTCTCAGGGCCCATTTATTCTTGGGCTCATTTCCAGCATTCGTTTACTTTCGGCCCGTTACTGTCATTTTCTGCTTGTGGGCCAAATACAGCCCGTGGTTACAGTCGGCCCGTTTGTGGCCCATTAATACGTTGGGCCGTTTTCATAGCGTCATCAAATACGGCCTATTAATTACGGCCCGTTATGGTCGGCCCATGAACGGACGATTTCAACTCTAGCCCATTTACGACCATAATGTGGTCTGTTATTGGCCCATGTTTGGCCAACCGATCATACGACCCGTAGAAGGCCCATTGTGTGTACGCCCCGTAGAAGGCCCATTTTTTCTACGGCCCTTAGAAGGACCATTGTTTCTACGGCTCGTAGTAGGCCCATGTTAACTACAGTAAATATGTAGCCCATTGTTAATGTGGCCTAGTTTTAAAAAATAGGTTATTCCGGCCACTAGCAAACCGTGGAAAAAGAACTGCATTGACTACAAGAAAACAAATAAACAAGACAACGGAAATAAATAAGCAAGCAACTTACGCTAGGCTATCACGGCTATTACACATATTGCATCCACTGGGCATCAAAGTTCGCCACAAGTGCAAATATAGGGAACAAAGCAGCATATAAACGTCGCAGCAAAACAAGTCCAGAACTGAAACCACTTCAGAAGAGCTCAAGAAACAATATCCTGGGTACCCATAATGCTGGCAAGATGCTTAGCAAGCTTATTAACTTTCTCTTGTTTGGCGCTTAAATCCTCCAGCACTTGCTGTTGCACCAGAAAGTATGCATCTGAATTCTGCAGGGACTTCCTCAGTCCTTTGGCTTCCTGTCGCATAACATCTGATCGATGTCTTTTAACTTGATGTTGAGACTCAAGAAGCCGAACTGATTCAGGCAGCGAGTACGAAGAGCTGGTGCCAGCAGTAGTAGCCAGTAACTCGAACACTACATCAAAGACAGGACTTTAGGGTTGTCTCAGTGTATTCAATATAGTTTTTATCAGCTTTCTTGGAGAACAATAGGGATGTCTCACTATCTTGAACCTGATCTGCATTACTTCCTTTACCATTGCGTAACGGGGTACTCTTCTCCAATATTTTATCCGCGTTCTAAAGGAGAAGCAAACAAACACATCACAGGTTTACAATGTAGTATATGAAACTCATTTTGGTAAACTAGTTCAGTAGTAAGGTGGACAGGATAACAGCATGAAACAAACATATATCTATGTAGTATGGTCACTGTATGGTCTATATCATTCTAGTTTATGTTGCCAAATCAAGATAGATACAGTTCAAATCATATATATTTAAGACAAAGCAGCATAGACAGAATATAAGTGTGGGAAACTACACAGCAATAACAACACTTGTAATGTGCATGGCATGAGAACATAACTGTTTATTCAATTGAAACTGAAATCAACATAGAGCAAGTTACAACAGCAAACACGTTAAAGAAACAGGTTTAAAACATACCTGTTGCGCCATTGGAGTTTCAATTGCATCCTTCAAATTTTGAATTAGTTTTTTTGAGGAACTTGACAGTGGGAGAGAACTCCCACTGTATATTTCATATATCTATATAAATGGGGTGTTTACATAGACATACAACTCACATACATCCAACCACACTCCTGGTGTGACCACCGTGGGTGGGCAACTACGCCATGATCACTGTTATACACTTGTCTCTATATATGTTAAAGAAAGAAAAAGCCAAAGTAGGACTCAACTAAGTGTGTCACAGTAAGAAAGCAAGGCAGCTTTACGTGCAACCTTAACTCTATGTTGCAAAAGCCCCAGGTCCTCTTTGAATCGATGGAACCAAGATGCAATGCTTGGGGCGACACCTCTGAAGTGTTTATTGTTTCTTTCTTTCCATAAACTCCAGGCAGCAGTGAAGAATACTTCAAGAAGAAAGGATTGGGCCAATTGGGTTGTGCGTTTTGCAACGCAGTGAACCTATTCTGAAAATCAGGCCAGTCAATACGTAGCTTGGCCCAACATCTTTCGCTGAACTGGCAAGTGAAGATCATGTGCTCGAGAGTCTCATCCGTATTTTGCCCACAAAGGAGACATGTGAAATCATCCCCAATGTCATAGTGTCTTCTCCTCAGCATGTCATGAGTATTCAATCTGTCCTGTAGCAGTAGCCATCCAAACACTTTGATTTTCATCGTACAGTTTGATTTCCAAAGGAGCCGAAAAACGGGATGAGCTGTTGCGTCATGAAAGAAGCTGTTATAGTAGTCTTTTGGTCTGTACTCAGCGGCACCCCAAGCGTAATACCAGACATCAAAAATTGTTGTCGATGGGTGTATGTTGGATGCTGCATGTTGGACATCTTGCACCTCATTGAGAGCACGGGCGGACAGTGGTAGGTGAAAGGTTTCATGCAGCTCTGTGTTGGCCCAGAAGTCAGCGACCGTCATGTCTTCATGCAGAGCAAAAGAAAAGGCACGTGGGTGTGATGATTGGAGCACATCATTTGACCACAGGTCCTTCCAGAGCAGCGTAGTCGAGCCGTTAACTACTTGGACACGGGTGATTCCCTGGTAAATGGGCGTTAACTTGAAAATGTCTTTCCACCAAAAAGATCTGAAAAATCAACCGCATGAGGCACCTGGTGGACATACTGATTATCCCAAAGCATGGTAACCCACGGTACATCCAGTTTGTTATAGAACTTGTGCAGAAATTTCAACAAGAGGGCATCATTGTGGATTTTAATGTTGATCACTCCTAACCCACCTTTACTCTTGGGCTTGCACACCAGCTCCCAGGCAGCTAGCGAATTACATTTGTCTCCTTGATCGGTTTTCTTTGTCCAGAGACATCTCCTTCTTATCTTGTTTAGAATTTCAATCAGTTTCGGAGGGAACTTGAGCGTGCACATGGCAAACACCAGAAGGGATGTGACAGATGCATTGAGCCAGGAGAGACGACCGCCATAGGACATCATGGCAATCGTGGCAGTGAGGCAACGCTCCATTTTGCAAACTAGAGGCATGAATTCCTGGATGGTTGGTTTTGTAGTGCCGAGCGGTAGGCCAAGGTAGGTGAAAGGCATTGTACCTACACTACAGCCGAAAATAGTGGCTAGGCTAGTCGTTGTACTTGCATCCAGGTTGATTGGTATGAGCATGGATTTATGAAAGTTAATCTTGAGGCCAATTGAGGATGCATAGTCAGAAAGGATGTTCTTGACACGTGTAGCTTGTTGTGGGCAGGCTGGCAAAACAAGGAGGGTGTCGTCTGTGTATTGGATCACTGGGTAGTCATTTTGCCCATTGCAGGGGAAAGGCAAGATGATATCACCACGTCGGAAAGCATCATTAACCGCACCTTGAAGTAGCTCAGCTGCGAGGACAAAGATGAGGAGGGGGACAGAGGATCACCTTGCCGCACACCGCATTGGCAAAGGAACTGTCGGCCTGGGACCCCATTAAGAAGGACGGACAATCGACCCGAAGAGAAGAGGCACTTGATCCAGGAAATCCACTTGTCGTTAAAACCCATTTGCTACATAATGCGAATCATCGGTTCGTGTGCAATAGTATCGAATGCTTAGGAGAAGTCAAGCTTAAGAAGAATGATTGGCCGACCCGAGCTTTGACATTGATAGAGATATTGATATGCCCAAGCCAGACAATCCTGTATAGTGCGCCCTTTAATAAAGCCATATTGATTGCGGTGGATAAGGGTGAGGATGACACGTTGAAGTCTGTCTACTAGCAGTTTGGTAATTAACTTGAGGCAGCAATTAAGTAGAGTAATGGGTCTAAAGTCGTTGACCGGCTCTGGAGAGTTGATCTTAGGTATGAGTGTGATGAGACCATCATTGATACTTGTCACATCTAACGCACCTTCATAGAACTGCTCACATAGGGCATAGAAGTCGTGTCGAATGATGGGCCAACATGCTTTCAAAAACGCCCCACTAAAACCATCTGGGCCGGGTGCGCGGTCAGGAGGCATACCTTTTACCACATTGTCGATTTCCTCATGGGTAAAAGGAGTGGTGAGCTGATCAAGATTGGTGGCACGGGGGATGATGGTTGGAAGATCAAATTTCATATCTGAAGGGGAGACCGTCCCCAGGCGGTTTTTGTAGGTTTGAAACAAGAGGGATTCTTTTGCAGGATGATTGTCAACCAGTGTGCCATCCTCAAGTGTGAAGGAAGAGATATTGTTTTGGCGATAGCGTTCCGTGGGCACTGCTTGGAAATTTTTTGAGTTTTCATCTCCGAATTTGATCCAACGAATAGTACATCGCTTCTTCCAATAGAGTTTTTGATATTTGAGCAGTCTCAGCAAGTGTGACTTTAGGATTCGTCTGAAATTCATTTCCGGGATTGAAAGGTTTCGTTTATTCTCCAGCTCGTCTAAGTCCGCAAGGACAACGTTACAGTTCGTGATGGCCACTGAAAGACGAGAAATATTCTTACTCCAGATTTTGAGAGTGTGTCGAAGAGCTTTGAATTTTCGACAAAGGACCGTGGCAGCATTAGTGTCCCTAACTGGCCATTTCCAAACCTCACGAACAGTGTCCATAAAACCTGGATGTAGGGTCCAGTAGGATTCAAATCGAAATAGCTTGGAACGAGGGATTTTGGTCTCGATAGAGACAACGCAAGGGATGTGATCAGAAACAGGCTTGCCGAGGGGTTTAACGAGCGTCTTAGGGTATGCGTTGGTCCAATGCAGGGAAGTGAAGAACCAGTCAATCTGCTCAAGTAGCGGGTCGTTCTGCATATTGCTCCAAGTATAGGTTCTCCCTTTCACCGGAAGCTCAATCAGTTGCTGCTTACGAATTATGTCATTGAATGTAATCATGTCATGAATATTACCCCCAGGTTTATTACGATTGTCCGGGGCTCGCATGTAGTTAAAGTCACCCAAAAGTAACCAGTCTTGATTACTGGGTATTTGAATGTCATACAACCACTACATGAAAACATCTCTGTCTGTACCAGTGCAAGGCCCATACACATTAACTAACGTCCAACGCCGAGAGGATTGTGTGCTAATGAAATCGATGGCTAGCGCAAATGGATCAGACGAAATAACCGAACCAGAGAAGACCGAACTTTTCCAGATCGTTAGCAACCCCCCAGAGGCGCCTCGCGAAGGGACAAAAGCAAAACGATCAAATTGTCTAGGACAGCAAGTTTTAATAAAAGCAAATGTAACCTCAGGCATCTTAGTCTCCTGAAGGCAAACGATAGCACAACCACTGGTGGAGATAGCATTATTCAGAGCCAGTTGCTTCTTTTCAGAATTGAGCCCCCGAATATTCCATGAGAGCACATTCCAGCAGCTCAACAGCGGCATAGAGAACTCCAAAGATTAGGCAGAGTTGTGGGAGAGATCCTCTCCGTGGTCAGCCATGTCAGTCAGAGGAGCAGAAAGTTCAGATACCGCGGCAGTTTTAGCAAGCAGGGTTTCTTCAGAAAGTTCAGCAGCAGGTATAGCACACCTGTTAACTCCAATGGATTGCAGAGTAGCTATAGGAGTTGGTGGGGGGATCTCACCAGCAGAAGAAGCAGCAGAAGCTGATGTGCCAATAGACGGAATGACCCGAGGCTTAACTTTGGAAGTGTTCTTGTGAATGTCAGAGAGGGGGGGGTACCTTGAACCCATCATACTTGTTGGAGCGGAGGCTGCGGCGCACTTCAGATGTGGAAATAGGAGCAGCAGCCCTGGCCCTACGGGAGTGCGGACCAGTGATGGCCCTAGAAGAAATTGCCTCCGAGATCACAGGAGGTGCTGAAGTGTGCGCAACTTGTTCTGTATCCATAGGGGCGTCATCAGTGTTGGGCAGCATGGCAGGCTCATTGTTGGTGTCCAAGCGAGCCTGTTCAGATAGCTCCTCGATGATGACTGAGGAAGGTACCACAACAGAAGTAGAGCTTGATTGTTGGGAAAAGTTCAGACCAGTAGAATCCTGTGTGACCAAAACAGATAACTGAACCGTGTTTGTTCTCAAACCAAACCCCTCCCTCCAAGGCCCAAATGTTGCAAGCATTGGACTAACAACTTGAAAGATGAAGGCGTTGAGATTCAGGCGTGGGATTGGGTCATTCAGCAGCCTGGAGAGGATCTCATCACCTTGAGCAGATAAGCCAAATCTGACACCTTGGTCATGGATCTCCAGTGAGATGGTAAGAGAATCAGAGCTTGCACTGTCAGACAACTGCATTGTTGGAACAGCCAGGACGAAAAGGTCAGACTGGGTCGAGCTAGAGCTGTCAGATTGGGTGATCTAATCATTCCAAGCTTGGAATGCATTGTCAGTTACGTTGTTTTCAGGAACTAATCCATGTTGCACTGTGTAACATCCCAAATTTTCAATTTGGAACGTTATACATTAGAGCATCATTGCATATCATATTTTATTTGCATTTTGGTTGATCCTAGAAATTCTACGCAACTCAAGGACCCACGGAGAGAGTTGGGGATTTCGTTATTTTCATATTTGAGTTTTCTCGAATTTTGAAAATAGGATCATTTGATTTGATTTATTTTATCTTCAATTATTTCATTTATAAAAATAAGAGAGAGGGAATAAAATGACTTTCCCAAAAATAAGAAATATTGAGGATTTAATAAAAAAATCATATTTTATTTTATTTGGTGTTTTGGCTATTTTATTTGAATTTAGAAAAATTGCACATTTTCAAAATTTCATTTAGGGCCAAGAAAATGTTCATCTCGTTCTAAATATTTTATTTAGACGGTGAAAATTTATTTTGGCATTTTTAGAATTCTATTTTATTTTCTAGAATTTTTTTAGTTTCGGCGGAATTTTTTTAAAAAAAAACCCGCGCGCCCGACTGGGCCGAAGCCCAGCCGAGCTGGCCCAGCTCCCGCGCCGCCGTCTCCTGCGCGGAGACCGCAGCCGCCCCGCCGCCGCACGCCGAGTCCGGCCGGGACTCCTCCCCGCCGCCTTGCCCCCTCCTCCAAGCCACCACCCCCCCTCTTAAATAGCGCCGCCGCCCCCCCTCACCCCGCCACCTCGACTCGCCCCGCCTCCCGCGCCGAAGCCGCTGCCGCCGCCTTCGCGCCGCCAGCCGCCGCCGTCGCCGCCCCCTCGCCACCCCGCCGGAGCCGCCCCGCCCCGCCGGAGCGCCTTGTCGGAGGTACACCGCCGCCCGCCGCCCGGTCCGGTTTTTTTGTAAACCCTAGGTTTTTTTATAGATCGGATTTGTTTTGTTTCTGTTTTCTTGTTTAGCGAGCGTTCGCTCGTTCGTTTGTTTTAACGAACGCGTTCTTCGTTTAGTTACAGTTAACGGACGTCCGTTCGTTAAACTGTTCGTCAGTTTTCTTTTTCTCGGATTTTCTGCGATTATTCCAGATAGCGATTTCCGATCTGTTTTTCGTTTTCGTTTTTCTTTTCGCTCATTTATCGGAATCAGGCGATTCAAGCGCCTAGAGTTTCGTCTCGAAGCCCTCTTTCCTTTTAACCAAATCAAACAAGTTTTGCTTCGGTAAAATTTGACTTAGGTCCAGATTAGTAAACGAAGCTTGTTTCTTTCGCCGTTTGATTTTTGTTGCTTCGTTTGATTTGATTCTTTTTGCAAACCGGAGTTCTTAAGTTGAACTTTCTGGTTAAGTCTCTTATTTGAGTTTTACCTGTGCATTAGATGAGTACTTATTGTATGCTTGTTTGTTTGCGATAGAGTACCCGGAGTGCGCCGCTTGCTACTTCGAATCGCTAGGTTTCCCGGATCATCAGCAAGGCAAGTAACACTTTGATCATACCTCTTTTACTACCCAGTTTTATTGCATTAGATCAACCCTCAAACATTGCATGATTAGGATCTAATTAAATTGTGGGTTCTGGGAAGTAGATGAGGTAGTACCTATTGCCCTGTTTATTATCAAACCCTTGGGAATTACTTCAACATTTGCTTATATTGTTATGCTATGCTAGTAGACGTGGATTGGGTTTGAGCGTTACCATGACAGATGTGAGATTGTTAATTAATGGTTAAACTTAAGGTGGCAACTAAAACACACATCTGGGTGGATTGAGGTACCTGGGTATTCCAGGAATTGCCTGTTTTTCTTTTGGACCGCCACCCAGGCTCAAAGGGATCATGAGATTATTCATGCTAGAAACTTCCGTGTGCAGCCACAAGCTATTATGGGCTCTAGCATAGTTGAGTAGGTTGTGTGAGCTCTTGAAGAGGTAGACTAGCAGATGTAGGGGATGTAGGTGGTACTGTCTACCCGGAGTAGAGAGTTAACGCTTCTGAAAGACTGTGCCTCGGTCATCCGTTTCTCAAACACCATGAAGTGCGAGAATCCCAATGGAGGAGATCGAGTCTTGTGGGGAAAAGTGCACAAACCTCTGCAGAGTGTACAATCTAATCATGGTTAGCCGTGTCCCCGGTTATGGACAACTTGAGTATCTAGTATCTGGATTTTCATGTGAATCTCATCATGTTACTTTAATTAATTTTGTTGGGTTTCGATGATGATACTTAATTGGGATTGAGAATGCTGTCAACCATTCTCAATGTTTAACAACCACCATGATAGTTAAATAAAATTTATTCCTTTGCAGTAGGGAAAAATTGGCTTTTTCGCAAAACTGTAACCATAGAGCCTTCTACCAGCCATATATGCATGTAGTATAGCATTATTCTGTTCATTACTCTCTATGTGTTACATTGCCAGCATATTCCATGTGCTGACCCGTTTTCAGGCTGCAACGTTTCATGTTGCAGACTTTTCAGACGACGAGTAAGGTGCCTTAGGTCGTGGTTCTATACTCAGTGATGCCGTTGGAGTTGATGGACTCACTTATCTTCCAAGCCCTCCGCTGTTATCGTTATTAGATGGCCTTAAGCCATATTTATTGTAATAAGTTCTCTTTCGGAGACATTCGATGTAATAAGTGTGTGATTGCTACTCTGTTATAAATCCTTCGAGTACTGTGCGTGTCAGAATTACTGATCCAGGGATGACACTGATGCACAGAGACTTGACCGTCTGAGGTCTGATCGCTACACACTGTCAGACCCTGCGCAGCAAGGCAGGCTTGATAGTTCACCAGATGGGGCGGCATTTGCGGGGGTGGAGGAGCAGCGGGCGCATCCCAAGCGCCCCAACCAGCATTGTCATCCACCTGGTGGGCCGCATTGTTGCCAGCTGCAGGTGCACCATTCTGAACGAGCCAATTATGAACTTGCTGCTGATATAGCTGTTCTGCAGTGAGTTCAGGGCCAAAATGCGGATGCGGGTTGCCATCGGGGGGTGGCTGTTCCTCAGGTGCAGCAGGGACGTCAGGGAGGAGGCCATTCCAGTCGTTGCTACGAAGGATGGTGACTACAACTGTCCAGCTATCACGCGCACCGCCAAGCTGCCATACCACAAAGCTCTTGGGGATGAGGCGCAAACTAATTACCCTGGCTTTCAGAAGGATGAATCTGCGATCCTGACGTGGATTATACCATGAAACCAAGGAACCATATCCACCCAAGGCCTTATTGATGTAATAATCTGTTTGGTAATCATACGGGAAACCAAACAACATAATCCAAACCTGAGGCCCAAATGGAGCAGCTCGACGGTTAAGAGCCTCATTATGCGGAACGAAGGTAATCAGCAGATCTTCGTCTTCAAGCTCAAGCGGAGTGTTCACAGCAGTATCTCTCATAAAGGAATCCACAAATCCAAACAGCCCAATGCCAAAGGGGTGATCACTGACCTCAGTAGTAAAAAGCTGCGATTCCTGAAGCAGATTAGTGACCTGATTGCGGACAGTGGCGCGGCGATGCAGGGGCACATACGCGCTGGCTTCTGCAATGGCCAGGTACTCATGGCTGAGAGGAGCAATTGGTCCAACGACCATGCCGCTGCGCACAAGACGATCTGCCGGCCCTGGCTCAACGGCGAAACCTGGCGGGAGGAAAGGCACAGGGTTCAGTGGAAAGTTTGCCATTGTTGTGGAGCGGGGCAAAGGGGAGTGAGCTAGCGCAAAGATAGGTGGATGCGACGGCAATGGCGCTAGTTGCAGCAGAGAGGCAGAATGTGGCGATGGGACGGGACAGGGTGAGGTCCGTTGGGTTCTCGAGGCGGAAGCTGAAGCATGAATGGGGGCGGTGGGAGGCATACTTGCCTTTGCAACCCATTTCCACTTATTTTGGAAAGCGGCTCTGTGGCAAGATGACGCCACGTGGCCATAGAACCCACAAGCATCACATCGGACGATCCTCGCTGGAGCTTTGGTCATGCATTTGGTGTAAATAGGATGGCCCAAAAATCGCGAGGGAATAATTGCGGTCTCCTTGTTTGACCCAGGCAGGGAACGAGTGTCACGACTGCTACGTTTTGGGCAATCCCCTGTTTTATGATCAGGGCCCGAGCAGTTAATGCATATCAGTCGAGCTTGGCAAGCGATCCTGCAGTGCCCCCATTGAAGGCATCTAGCGCAAAGGGCGGCCCAATTAGTGGCAAGAGAATTAATGTCATCTGCGGAATAATCTGCCTGGGCTAAATCAGCCTTATGCTGAGCGCTGAGCATCGGGGGCCACATGTCATGGGGAGGGGCATATCGGAAAGCAGACTTGAGAAAACATTGCGGAAGTGGTGGGTACTGGGCACGCACCGGGCATTTGAATTGCCCAAAAGAAATACACTCAATAACCATATCGGCCTCTGACTCCGCCTGGGAAAGATAATGCTCCATTAATGCTAGGCGATCAGTGGGTAAGGCGCTAATGCCGCTCTGCTGAGGTTGCGGTGAGATCGACCCAAATTGAATTTGAATTTTATCATGGCGATCAATCATCGAGGAAGAAGAGGCCTCATGATCATGCGTATTAGAGAAATTCCAATGCTTCAGATTAACAAGGTTAAACTTGCTGAGTTCTTTGGCCGACGAGGGATCGTTGGACTGCCCCTTACGTAAAAAATCTAGAGAAGCAGATAGGGCCACAGGGTGACGATCCAAGACTCGACCAACTCATGATCCGCATGCCAATGAGAACCAGAATAGTGTTTAGCAAAACGGCCATTGAACAGATGGAAATGGCATACAAAGTCTGGCCAGACACGATCCCTTAAATCGTAAATGAAATGCCCCACCTTGTTGTTGGCCACAGAAAAATGGTATGATCGAGAGGTAAGAGCAACAACATTGAAACCAGAGCAAATCCCCCCAATGCAACATTGCAAAGCCAATCCAACCGAGTCATTCGTGAGGGGAAATGAAGCCGAGGAGGAGGAGAAGGAGACCACCAAAAAGAATTCCTTGGTGTTCCGAGAGGGGGAGAAGTGCACCGTAGAACCAAACTTACGTCTCACCTGATCGGCCAGGGACAATCCAGGAGCAAAGTCCCAATGGAGAAGGCCTTCCATTATCAAACCCCAAAGTAGGATATATTTACCATAGAGTACTTTTGTTTACTTACAGCTTGGTGGAGGGCTGGTCCCCTTGCGGGCACTGTACGGTAAGGACGCCCTTCGAGGTAGGGCCCCCTCTAGCGAGGGAATAGTGGTACTGGGGAGGCAAATTTGAAATTAGTTGGTATGAGTAAATACAGTGATGCAAGAGCAAAGTAGTATGAACCATAGCTATGGAACCTGACCTGAGAACAATTCTTCTTCTGCTTTAAGCGTTGACTTGGGGTTCAGAGTGGTGGTCCTCATGCTTTGGGCACTGCAGTTGCCTTACTAACTGCTCGTGTTTGGGTGCTCTGTGGTGGATATGGTGTTGTGTCAACGGGAACTGGGTTACTATCTGCTGGGGTTGGGGTTAGAAGGGGTGTAGCTGGTTCTCTGTCCAACTGGGTAAGGGTACAATCTGCGTGAGTCTGGGTTATGTGTGGTGGGGCTGGTTCTTGGGCAAGTACAACCGTGGTTCTATCTCCATCGACAGGTAGCACGATCTTTTCTGAAGACCGTGTTTTTACTCCCACAAATACTGCCATCACCGCCTCCAATTGAAATGGCTGATAAACAAGAAAAGTAATTGAATGTACAGACATTGTAAGATAGACAGGTGCAATGGATAGTAGGGAAGAAAACAGGGCATGAAATAATTCACATTTATGTTGTCTAACCAAACAGAATAGCAGGACATAATTTCAAATATATGATGGCTAATTAAACAAGATAGCATGACACAATTTCACATGTATGATGGCTAACTAACCAGGATAGAATGACATACTTCAAAATGTGATGACTATGTAAACAGGATGACATGATATAACTATACGATGTGTCTATTAAAGTGGTTGGCATGCCATAAATCACAAACATGCCGTCGATGGAAACATGATGGCATGATATAATTCACGGATAGAATGACATAATTCACAATATGATGACTATGTGAACAGGATGAGATGATATAACTATATTATGTCTTTAGAAAATGGGTTGGCATGCCATAATTGAGATACATGCTGTCTATGTAAACATCATGGCATGATATAATTCAAATATATGATTTATATACTAAGGAAGTGAGCAGAGGGCAATCGCATATATGATGTGTCAACTAAGGAGATGGCATTCAATATCGTGTATATGATGTAAAAACTAAGCATTGCAATACAACATATGCATGATATGAGTAATATAACCCTGCCAAGTTTGAGCATACACCTCAGGGGGATAATAGGACTAGTCATCTGCCTCTGAATCCTCCTCTGAAGAGCTATCTGTAACCAACAACATATCTGCTTCACCAGGTAGCATTGTCTGCTCTGAAGACCTTGTTTTCACTCCAGATTTCTCCATCACCAATTCAAATGGCTGATGCACATGAAGAGCAGTTGAATATACAAACATTGTCGACAAAAGCAATGAGAAATACAAAAAAAGGATGGCATGATATAATTCACATATATGACGCTTGGCTAAATAACATGGCATTGCATAATTCACATATATAATGCCTTGCAACAAGATAGCATTGCATAATTCACATATATAATGTCTTGCAAAAAGATGGCATTGCATAATTCACATATATGGTAATTAGACACTAAACAGGTGGCATTCACACAAATCATGTCTAAACTAAGCAAATGACATAGCAATGCAAGATACCATACACACGATATGAGCAACATAACCCTGCCAAGTTAGAGCATGCACCTCGGGGGGGGGGGGATAGGACTGGTCATCTATCTCTGAATCCTCCTCTGAGGAGCTATCTGTAACCAGCAAGACATGCGCTTCGTCAGATAGCATTGTCTGCTTTGAAGACCTTGTTTCCACTCAAGATTTTTCCATGACCGTGCCGAATGGCTGATGCACAAGAAGAGTAATTAAATGTACTAAAATTGTTGACAAATTTAACACATAATAAAAAAATGATGTCATGATATAATTCACATATAAGATGACTGGCTAACCAGGGTGGCATTGCAAAATTCACATATATGATGCCTGGCTAAACAAGATGGCATTGCATGATTCACATATACGATAAAGAAACTAAACAGATGGCATTGACACAAAGCATGTCTAAACTAAGTAGATGACATCTTTGATGTATACAGTAAGCAATGCAAGGCACCATATGCATGATATTACCAACATCAGCATGCCAAGTTAGAGCGAAGACCTCATGGGGTAAATAGGAGTGGTCTTCTGCTTCTGAATCCCCAGAACAGTTATCTTCCT
The DNA here is from genome assembly GCF_018294505.1 of Triticum aestivum. NCBI lineage: Eukaryota > Viridiplantae > Streptophyta > Magnoliopsida > Poales > Poaceae > Triticum > Triticum aestivum. The sequence goes on from NC_057808.1 coordinate 118,630,836, forward strand.
CTTGATTACGATCCGAAATGGGTGGAGGGGAGCTGCCTTTGCGCCCACCATGGAGCGACATCTGCATGAAATTTTATTGCCACGCAAGGCTCGTCTCTTTTGCTCTACATGTTCAGTTCCATTGTGTACAATAACTGACATGCATAGGAATAAAACATAGTGAGATTATGTAAGGAGTGCATGCACAAATCCAGAGTGAAGGTAGCAAACTGTGGATAGATCCAAAACCAATGATAGCAAGCAGATAATAGCTTTAGTTAAAAAATACAGATAATGGCTCCTTTAATGTTTGTTTGCACCCAACATGAAACTCATAGTAGACACCCGAGATTAACTAGATAGTAGACAGATAGTACTGATTGCTGCCCCAATATGTACCCCACAACCATTTAAAAACTCAAGTTTCAGCATAAGTTTGGACCTGAGTCGGAGTCTAATAGGTGAACATGACGATAAAGTAGCATGTCATCATATTAAGCGATGCATAACGTAAGCAGACACGGAAGAGTGCAACCTCTCTTGCGGACCCGTGTAGTCCTCAAGGTCATCTGCCCAGTTGATGATGGTAATGCAGTTGTCGTGGCTGCCGGTGGCGGGGAAGAAGATCTGAGGCGGCGAAAGACAGTTTGGAGAGCGGATCCCTGCTGTGGTGAACCCTTCCGCCGTTGGAGCAGCTGAGCTGGGGTGGAACACAGCACCGCAGGAGCAGGACAAACCACACAAGGTTTTCTATGACACATATCTGTAACAGAAGTAATTGTGTAAGGGCTTGTTTGAATTTGAGGATTCTAACAATGCAGGGATAGGAAATAGACAGGAATAGGATAGGAATGCACGTGCAAAACAGAGAATTTAAAAACACAGGATTTCTGCCAATCTGGGTGTTTGGTTCACAAGAATTGGAAGAGCACAGGATGCAAAGAAGCATGGTGAGATTAAGTCAAACCACAAGAAGTGTACAACCTCTTTGGCGAAGCCATGTCGATCTCAGCGTGATTGGGTTGGCCGGTGAGGATGCTCCGGCTGACTTGGCTATCGGAGGAGGGGAAGAAGATCTTAGGCGTCTGGAGATGGAGCCCGAGGTACTGCTCCGCTGTGATGGAGGGTTTCGTCGTTGGAGCAGCTCCGGTGAGTTGGACGACGCTGAGGCTAAAGCAGGACAAGAGAGACAACATTAACCTGAGTGGAATTCTAATAGCATTTCCAATAGATGACGTAAAATACATAACCACAAAGTGCTAGATGTATACATCAGCCGCTCATCTCTGAACTTAACTGTCGAAACTGAATTTAACTGTCGAAACTGAACTTAACTGTCAAAACTGAATTTTGCTGTCGAAACTGAATTTTACTGTCAAAACTGAATGCACTAGAGGTGAGGCTACATGTCAGTCGACTGACTTTTTCATCTCTGGTCAGTTGACTTTGCAGCTGTTGGATACGAAATCAAGGGCCTGCATTTCATCTTCAACCTTCACCCCCCTGAGCCGCCAGCCACCACCGGCCAAACAACCGCCCCCCGCTGCCCGCGGCCGGCGGTGCGCCACCCCGCCCGCCCCGAAAACACTCCCCACCGCCGGTCCACCGCCGCCCCGGCCATCCCTCTAGCCCCCCCCCCCCCCCCGTGCCGAACTTTTTCTCCGGCGATCCCCACGCCACCGCCCCACCACCGCCGGCGACCACCACCCCCACCCCGAACCCTAAGATAGATAGTGGGGTACCTCTCCGGCGAGCCCCCCTCCCCGCTGCGGCTGGTTCTTCCTTAACTCCGGCGAGCCCCCCACCCCCTGAAAATCGACTGACCCAAAAGTCGATTCAGTCGACTGAAGTGTAGCTAAATCGGAGCAGCATCGCAAGCAAGAGCAAGAGCGAGAGCAGCAGCGCGAGCAAGAGCAAGAGCAAGAGCAAGAGCAGACCAGGAAGGGGACCGAGAGCAAGAGCAGAGCAGCAGCGCGAGCGAGAACTAAAGCAGCAGCAACTCCTACTGATGTGGACATCGCCGCTGAGGGAGCGACGCCGTGGAGGAAGTGGCCGGCGACGCCGCCGTGGATGGAGCCGCGCCGTGTCGGCTCGGGACCGAGCGCCGGCAGCACCATGAGATCGAATCAAGCAGAACGGCAATTAGTGTACAACCTCTTTGGTGGCGCCGATTAGGCTGCAGCTTCATCCGAGGAAACAGTGGTGTGGGAATGGAGGTGGTGCGAAAGACGAGGGGAACGTCGGGGCAGCTCCTTGGAGGTGGAGGACGGGGTGGCTGAACCGGCGGGACGACCAAATTGACGACGGATCCTCATCGATGAGGGACGTCGAGGTGTTGTTGTGGACGACATCGTCGGGGAAGAGGCTCCGGCTTGGTGGCGGATGGAGGAGGGTGTGGGGCTTCGCGGGTTTTGCCGGCCTCGGTGTACGTATGGGTGGGCGGATGGGATGGGAGCGGGGAACCATGGCTTAGGGACGCGCTTGTCCGAAATGTGGGGTAAGTTACAAAAGTACCCCCACCGATTTGAGGCGGTTCTTTCGGTTCAGGGGTATCACGGGCATTTCACGTGTCAGGATTTCACAGGAGGTGGGAGTTTTTGCACGCGTTGTAATTTTGGAATAGCAAGGCGCGGGTTGAGATGGAGGGTGTTGTCGGAGCACAACGAGACAAAGATTTATGTTAAATCTTTCGGGCTAACAAGGCGCGGGTTGAAATTTCTGGACAAGCCTAACGTGTACTGTACCAAATCAATTCGCACTACAAATGTCATTCAAAACTTTGAATTCATGTTATGTTCAATTAAAATATTTTGCTACGTGTATAATGCATGCAACCTAGTAGTCAAATGAACGTTTTAGTGCATTCCAAATGTATATACTACCACTTCAATATGAACTAAATTTGAATTCGTTTCTCTATTTGAATAAGATCTACAATAATGATTGTTGTGAAGTCAAAGCGTTTGAATTCGTTTCTCTATTTTAATAAGATCTACAATCATCATTATTGTCAAGTTAAAAACCATCGTTTGTGTATTATCTTCACAGCACACCACATGATTAGTCTCGAGTTACATATGAACTATGTGTACTATATGAACTCGAACTCGATTTTTTGAATCCGCTTTATGTTGATTTCAAATCATAGTACATTTCAAGCTCTAGCTAGATCTTCACAAACTAAACCATGTCTCATATGTATAATGTGTTTATCACATTATGTATGGTGCCCCCCCCCTACGCCTACAAGTATTTAGATGTGAGTTGCAAACACCACACATTACCACAAATTCAAATAAAATTGAGAATGTTCGATATATAGTATTGTTTAGATTGTTCGATATTTAGTTGTAAGCTGCAAACGCCACACGTTATCACAAATTCAAATAAAATGTGAGATTGTTTGATGTATAGTATGGTTTAGATTGTTCGACATTTAGCTGTGAGTTGCAAACGCCATGCATTATCACATTATGGTATAACATGTGCAAAACCACAACACGCGTATCACCGCTATATTCATGCATGCATATATTTAAAACACTATGATCTCCTATTCAAATATATGAATCCACTTTCATATCAAATTATGATCTTTGTTAGTCTCTTACACCCACACAATCCTCTAACCTTTGTAGCTACCACTAACTTTCTCTCGTGCATGCACACGCCCTCCTCGCCCTCCCCCTCCCTCAACATTCTATCCATCGCGCACATTCATTTTTTTTCTTTAGGTCGTTCTCCCACAGTCTCCACAACTCCTTTCTGACACACACCGATCGATAAACCTCTCCAGCGATGTCTGCCTACAACATACACACGCACCTTCAATCTCCTTTATGTGTCCTTGCCTCGTGTCTCTCATACGGTCCCACACACGTGTAAACTCTCGCCCCTCTTTTCATCGATCTCACAACCGCACACTCCTCCCCCTATCTAGCTAGTAGCTGGGCCTCTCGCACCACCTCCTAGCTCCATTTCTCTGTCTATCCGTCTCGTCGGGCCTTATTTGCCTCTAACAAATGGACGTACACCGACTGATATCCCGCTATACATATAGTTAGCTAGGTCCTTATAACTCGTTTTTTCCCACGCATCGATCGATCTACCTCATTAGTTATGTCTCTCCCTTCCTCCGACAAACAACAATTGATCTACCGATCTAGTTAGGTTTGCTTACCAAACACATGGTTCCCCTTCATCGTCCATGGATGTGTCCTGACAGATCTATCACGCACAGGCACACACAGAAACACATCCCCACTCTTATTGATAATATTGCAGTTCCACCCTCAGTTTGTCTAGTAGGCCTCTCCCACCATCTTCGAGAAGCAACTCCATCACCCATCCAGCACTCTACTCCTCTCCCTCCCTCTCTCTCTCTGCTCTCTCTCTCTCTATCCCATCCTGTTTCCCGTCCTTCAGTTATGTATGGATGTCGACCGATCTCCCTCAAGACATAGCTGGGTCTCTCCTTCTCAACACATATACGAGTTGTTCTACCTCTATAGTTAGGCCTCTGCCTACCCCTCCCCCACCCCCTCGCGCGCGCACACACACACACACACACACACCGATACATCGAGCGCTCTAGTCATGTCTCCCTGCCACACACAAACTTGACCTGTGCCCTCTGGCGTTCCGGTAGCTAGGTCAGTCACCCTATATCTTTGACTTGCACACACACACAATTTCGATGGCTCTCTTCATCGATCTCACACCCACCCACTTGATCCTCTCTTCGACTCTATCGATATCTATGACCCCTCCCTCTCTTCTCGTGGATCGCCCGACCCTCTATATATGATATGGATAGGCCTCCATTTCACACACATTGCATGCAAAATTTTGTTTGAGATGTCATCGACACATATTCCCACAAATACATTCACGAAATCAACCTCCACCTCTCCCCAAAACAAAAAACACTCACGAACGCACAAGCCATTTGTCTAGGTTTGTATCTCTCACACACACCCATGTAGGTGGGGGACGTGCACGAAGAGAAGAGGAGCACGCACGACGCACGTACTCCCGTCTCTTTCCCAACCACACCCGCACGGGTACACGCTGGAGCTCATTTCTGTACGAAAAGGCAGCCCACGTGGTAATTTGACACATGTACTAGTTGTCCACTAGATGGAGGGAGGATCGTCTACCACGGGTGAACAAACAAATTGTGACTTGACGCGTTATGTTAAAAAAGAGGCAAACCATGTGGGGCCTACCTTAGAGGCAAGGCTCTATACACTGGAGTACTTTTGATGTGTCCCACCAACTCGCAGAACGAGGAGAGGCTTGCTTAGTACGCCGTCTCCCCCGCCCACGGGCGCGGTGGCTCGCAGGATGAGGTGAAGCTTGCTTACTACGCCTTACGCCCGCTCCCTCGCCCACGCGCGCGGTGGCTCGCAGGACGAGGAGAAAATTTTACTAGTACTCCCTCCGTTTACTCCTAGTCCCTACCTTGGTTAGAGAGATTATCATATTGTTTGGAATATATGTCCTTTAGTAGATTTCAATATGAACTACTAGTACATACTCCAAACACTGATGTATATAGACGTATTTTAGAGTGTAGATTCACTCATTTTGCTCCGTATGTAGTCCATATTGAAACGGACGTAATAGTACGCACTCTCCCTCGCCCCTCGACCCTCGCCACGTGGTGGACGTGCATCAATTCATTCGGTCTCATATAGCCAGAACGATATATACTACAGTACCATTATTGCTCGACTTCCCGAAGAGGCGAAGAGCCAATCGCAAGGTTAATAGTTTGGAGATGCCAAGCGCAAGGTTTATAGGAGAACGAGTAGTAGGTGTCGCGTCATTTATAAATAAAGTTTTTTCTTCAGTGGCACGTACGCAATATAAATAGGTTCATATGGAGAGAAAAGGAAACCGCTCCACTATATACATAGGCAGGACGAGCCTACACGATTGCTTGCTGGGGTTGCTCTCTTCAGTTTTCACACTCTCTCGCACAAAACCACTGTGGCCACATCTCTAACATCCCGGTGGATCACGTCCGCCGTTGGAAGGGGTGGATGCTTAGTGTAGATGCGGTCACCGTCGCTGACGGTGAAAACCCATTGTCAGCACGTCCCGATCAGGGGTCCCCGCCATTCTCTCTCACAAAGCCGGTGAGGTTGCCTTCGTCCATTGCTCACTGCCGCGACGTGGGTAGTTGCCTCCTCCCGCCGCCCTCCTCTAGGTTGAGGTACGTCCCGACATCCCTCAAGTACAACTCCCTTTACAGCCGGCTTGCACCACTGCTCCAGCTGCCCACATCACTCCATGTGGATATTTCTCTACTTCTTTGCCCCGCACATACCTCTATTGGCTTCTACCTACTGTATTTGTGATGAGTTTATGTCTCATCAACTAGTCCCAGTAATCTTATTCTTGTCACGCTTCTTCAATTTCTTTGCCACAGGGATGCTCATCTCGATTTTTGTGAAACTGCACAAAATGATCCGATGGTCAAAGGGTTGCAAACTTCATTTCTTAGGAAGCGCCGACGTTGCCAGCAAATTAAAGCCTGGTTAGGGTTTACGGTTCAAGGGCTAGGGACTGCATGGATTGTTTTTTTCTTTAGCTGTCTCTGTTTCAATGGCTAGGGACTGCATGAGTAGTAGTAGTACTATACGCCTTACGCCTGCTCCCTCGCCCACGCGCGCGTTGGCTCGCAGGACGAGGAGAAAATTTTACTACTCCCTCCGTTTACTCCTCGTCCCTACTACCTTGGTTAGAGAGTTTATCATATTGTTTGGAATATATATGTCCTTCAGTAGATTTCAATATGAACTACTAGTACATACTCCAAACACTGATGTATATAGACGTATTTTAGAGTCTAGATTCACTCATTTTGCTGTGTATGTAGCATAAAGTTGAGACACTTATTTTGGAACGGAGGGAGTACATATTTGCTATGATCTGTCAATCATTAAGATGCAATAGCATGCATGTTAGTCTCCTTTGTATTTGATGAAATGTTGCAACAGGCAACCTTGGACGCAAGATACATGTAACAGAAGCTGGAAGCTTCATAGCATTGTACTATCTCGCTGATAAATTATAGTACGTACTATACAAGTACTTCCTCCGTTCCTAAATATAAGTCTTTGTAGAGATTTCACCATGAACCACATACGGATGTATATAGATGCATTTTAAGTGTAGATTCATTCATTTTGTTCCGTATGTAGTCCACCTAGTGGAATCTCTACAAAGACTTATGTTTAGGAATGGAGGGAGTACTATGTAAAGAGTTAGGTGTCGCACGGTGTCCAGGAAATATGGTGATAGTGTGAGGTGGGCCATGTAATCACTGAGCCTGCGTGTTTTCACTGCTCTTGCACTCCTCCGCCGTAAGAATGGAGAAAATTGTAATCTAGTAGTACCTCCTTTCGCCAAAAGCGTGGGACATCCAGCAGTCCTACCACCTCAGTAATAATGACCAATGAGCCGTCAAATCACATAGACCCAGCAGTAAGCTGGACGGACGCAGCAACCATCACTCTTGAATCTGCTTCTCCCTTCAGCGCATGCGCCAGTGAGAGGTCGCGTCTGCTCTGCCCGGGCATGAATGCGGCACCGATTCTTTGGAGCGGCGCTGACCGTTTCGGGCGGGAAGCGCGCGCAGGCGATGGAGGGGCATTGAGTGGGCCAGCTGGTCAGGAGCGGGCGTGGCAGCTGTCCGCCTGTCCCTACCGGACGCCCGAAAACGAGAGGATGCACCGACTCTCATGGCTAAAATCGTACACTACACACCATCTCTCTGTAGGAGTAGGTCGATCTTTCGCTCTCTCTAACACACACATGCTGTTAAACACACACACGCACACGCACACGCACACGCACACTGTCGTGGAATTGTCACGGCAGATGTCCTCGTGCAAGGACTTAGTCGTGGAGCCATCGCAACTAGGAAGCTTAAAGGGGTTAAATGGGACAAAGGACACGAGGGTTATACTGGTTCAGCCCCTTACGGTGAAGGTAAAAGCCTACTCCAGTTGAGGTGGAATTACTTAGGGTTTCGATGACCAGGGAGCTAAACCGCTATGTCTGGTTATCGATCTGATGTTCCTCGCTTGAACCGCCGCCGGGTCGTCCCTTTATATAGAGAGGTTAACGCCCAGCGGCTCTCAGAGTCCCAGCCGGCTCATAAACAATGTCCGGTCGGACTCTTAACTATTCTGCCTTACACTACAAGTCATGCCATAACGGCGGTTTAACACTACAGGCCTTAAGTCGCCTCTGGGCCTTAGGCTCATTACTAAACCGCCATCCTTAATCTGTCCTTGGGCTTCTAAATGAAGAGGTATCGCAACGTAACCCGGCCCATCCTGGGCGGGTTACACCAGTAGCTATATCCTCAACATTAGGCCCCAGATTGATTTGAACCGGTTCATGTCAATCTTCAATACCTTAAGAAAAAATCTTCCGGCTTCTGTTTGCGCGAAGGTTACAACCTGCCATGATGTCATCTTCTGGATTCTTGGTAACCCGCCGTGACGTCATCCGCCATTAATGCACGTTCTGCCCAACATATCTCAACGGATCCTTATCTTTAATAACTATCCCGAAAATCGAGGCGCCTCTGCAGCTGGATAATCATGTCTTCAGCCTCCTCGTTTCTCGCGCCCACTTAACAGCCGTCCCTTATAAATAGGCCCGACCGGGTCCTCTCTCACTCTTCCCTTTCCATCGTCTTCCTCCTCTCAACGCCTCAGAGCCCGAGCCCCGCCGCTGCTGCCGCGCCTCTCGTCTTCCTCAGCCTCGGCCGCTGCATCAACCCGAGCTAGTCCAGAGAACGGCGGCGACTCTCCGCAGTGAACCTGCAACTGTAAGTCCTCTTCTTCTCAAACGTCAGATCCACATTAGGGTTCCGCGTTTCCTCCGTGTTCTTCGTAGTTCATCTTAGTTCCTTTATAGTTCTTCCACCGCGACTTCTTTTGATTCGAAAAACAGTACAGAACTCCTGCGGTAGTGGTTTCACACCCATTTCCAATACTAGCAGATCCCTTTTGCTTGCAAAAAGACCTCATTAGAGCTTATGAACTTCTCTGTGCTAGTTTTTAGGTCTAGACAATTTTCTTTTCTGGACGACCGTTTGATCCAAAATAATTACTGCAACCTGTGAAACTTGTTTGTGCAACACTTAGGCAAAAATTGCATCTGTTAGCTATGGCGGCTCATATCACCGGCTTAAAAAGGCAATGCTTCATGAATATTCATAGCGGCTTAAATAACCTGACACAATTAGCCATATATCATTAGGCCCCTTCATAAGCCGCCACCTTAAATACTGAACCGAAATTTTCCTCCGGCTTAAATTTGAATCGGAAATTTTATTTTGTCATAGGCTTCCATCCTTCACAATGCCGCCCAAGGCTCCCAAGGCGCCCATTACATGCAACTGGGTTAGATCCAACGTCACTGATAGCACCTTAGCTGACTTCGTGAAAACGGGTTACCTGCCCAAGAAAGAGGTCATGTCCTATTGTGCTCCTGACCCGTCCGAAGAGAGGCCTTAACCCAAGGATGGGGAAGTTGTCATATTTACTGATCACATGAACCGGGGCTTTGCTCCTCCCGGCTCAAAATTATTCAGAGATGTCCTGCACTTTTTTGATCTGCAACCTCAAGACATCGGACCCAATTCCGTGTCAAACATCTGCAACTTCCAAGTGTTATGTGAGGTGTACCTTGGAGAAGAACCCAGCTTGCTACTCTTTAGGGAGTTATTTTATTTGAACCGCCAGAATGAATGTGCCAACGGGCCCAGCTTGGAGCTCGGTGGAATCTCAATCCAATGACGGAGAGATTGTCTCTTCCCTTATGCTGAGCCGCCAAGCCACCCGAAAGATTGGAACCAGACTTGGTTCTACTGCCAAGACACTTCTCCGGCTGACGAGAACCCTCTGCCCGACTTTCGTGCCCTGCGTCTGGAGTCAAATCACCGCTTGCCAGACAAATTATCTCAAGCTGAACGTCAACCTCTTATTCCTACCATCAACAAAATCAAAGCTCTTCTGGGGAACGGCCTAAATGGCATTGATCTGGTCCGGGTCTGGATTGCCTGGCGGGTGATTCCTTTAAGCCGCCGCCCTGGCTTGATGTGTGATTACACGGGCCAGAAGGATGATCCTCTTCGGCACAGTCCAGACGACTTACCTGAGGACGTCATTGATGATACAACCAAGTCTCTTCTGAACGAGAGCCTGGCAGATTGCGAGAGAGTGGGCGTAAGCACTTTCTGCAAGGCTAACCCAGCTCCAGCGGTAAACCATTGACCTGAATACTTCACCTTCCATTTTAACGATTTTGTCTTAACTCACTAACCTTTGTTGTATTTTACAGGCTAATGATAAATTCTGGAAGGTCAAGTATGACCACGAAGCTGCCAAGAAGGCCCGAAAAGTTAAGAAAGCCGCCAGGAGAGCCGCTCCCCGTAAGAAGGGGAATAAACCTAGCGCCACGGACCTGCTTCGTCTGGAAGACACCTCCGAGTCAGAGGTAGCTCTTGACTCTTTAGGCTCCTTTTTTAACCATCTTATTGACACGGATTATCAGCAGGAGGACACCGGAACGAGTCATGAAGTGAATGAAGAGGTAACTATAATTTCCTCTGACTCCGAGCCGAGACAGAAAGTCCAAAGAGTAACCCGGAAAGTAAGATTTTCACATCCTTTAGCTTATCAAGATCCTCAATTTCTTTTGAAGCGACAGATTTATGAGATTCGGAGGCAGACCCGGACCAGCAAGGATACAGACCTCTCCTCCGGCTTACCCGAAGCATCAAGGAAGCGCCGGACTGAGGTTATCTCCGACTTATATCCTTTTCATCCTTTGGCAGGTGTCACTCGTCAACCACTCAATTCTTCGGACTCAAACTACGAGGGAACTTCACCTTCCTCCGGCGACTCAATGCAGTCCAGCTTGCCGGCTTTCAAAACCGCTCCCGGGTAATGATGATCAGTTGATTTTGTGCTTATCTTACTCATGTTTTTTGCACTAACCCTTTGACTTGCAGTGTACAAGTAAAGCCCAGCAAGAGGGCGAAGAAAAATACGCCGGCCGAAGAGCCGGTCCTGACTGAACCTGATGCTTCTACTCATGAGCCGCCATCTGCACTAGCTCCTGAAACCGCCACTGCTCCATCTGATGAACAAGTTATGGAAAGCTCTGATAACCCGGAGATCCCCAGCCCGGCTCATCCAGATGATCCGGACGTTGTAATCACCCGGACCGATTTTGTCGAACCGGGAAGACCCACCGTGTTGGCTAGATGTTCTGCCAAGGAAGAACTTCTGGAACGTCGCAGGGCCAGGCTGGACATCACTGATTATGCTAATCTGAGTATTGGAGATATTGCCTCTGGCTATATTAATCAAGTGCACAACAGCCGGGACCTGGAAATTGATATGGTGAAGCAAATACAGGAAAAGTCTAAGGTATGACTCTCTTTCTTACTCCATAGCTATCCTTACCATGCCAGCCCCCAAGTCTATTACTTATGATGAAATATGTTGTAGACTTTATACCGGTTTAGTAACCACTGCAAGAAAACCGGCTTATCTGGTAACACTCGAGGGCCGGTTTAAACAGCATAATTGAACCGGTCCTTACCTTGTTTTAATCAAGTAGTTGAGCAGCTTTACGCATTAGACCCCAAGTGCCAAGTACCTTTACCTGCAAAGTGCTTGGGACTTATTTTCATGAACCGGCACTGTAAACAGAGCTCTTCGGCATACATTAGCCCCCAAGTGCCAAGTGTCTTTGCTTGCAAAGTGCTTGGGACTTAATGTTGCATTATAATCACCCTAACTGTAACCCGGAATTTGTACAGGCCGTCTGTAAGAAATTTGAATCAGAAATCTCTGATCTAAAGAACCGCCTGAAGACTCAGGAAAGTGAAACCCAAAAGGCCAACTCCAAATTTGAATTCAGTGTATCTGCACAAGAGAAACTGAAGAAGTTTGAAGCAGAAAGAAAAGCCTAGGCGGATGAAAAAACTGCTTTGCTCAGCCGGGCCGAACAAGCGGAGGCCACTCTTACTGAAAGAACCGCCGAGCTATCCGGCTTAAAACGCCATGTATCACAGATGGTCTCCGCAATCTTTGGTAAGTTACTCTGTAAGTTTCTAGCTAATTTACATCGTTCCTTTCCCATAAGTATCTCAATTGCCATCAGCTCACCTGACTTTGAAATGCAGGTCCCAGGAGTTCCAATCTCAACCAGAACGTGCTGACCAAACTGAAGGCGGTTTATACTTTGGTAGAGCAACTTTACACCGGGTCACAACGTGCCTTAGCCGTTGTGGCTCTGTCAAATGAAGTTCCCACTCACCTGGCGGATGTACTCAGGCGGCTTGCCGTACTTCCTCAACGCTTCCAAGAGTTGAGACGGGCTTCTGCAAGAGCCGGAGCTATAGCCGCTCTGAGCCGGGCCAAGGCGTTTCTACCGGAGCTAGACCCGGCCAACATCGCCCTTGGGTATCCCAGCTTGAAGGAAGACGGCACCCCTTTGACCACAAGGACTTCGCCGCTTGTGTGAAGAGCGTACGCCCTGTGGCCACTTTGATTGGCAATGACACAGATCTTACCAAATATCAACCGGGCTATGACGCGGAGAATCAGAGAATCCCAACACCACGCTATGAAGCAGTCAGCCTGATTCCTCCAACTCGTAAGCATACCTTCGCCCCTGAAGTTGACCCGGCCGGGTTAATTGATGATGAAGCTCAATTTGAAGCCTTGAGCGGTATTGACTGGTAATCATCAACCTTCCAGGACATGGAAACAGCCGGAGGAGCGCAGAGGGATGAGTCGGAAACTTCAGCCCAACAGCACCTTTGATTTCCTAGGCGGCTCATGGTTATGTCTTAAAAACAATGCCTCACCTTTTGGACTCGGGGTGTCCTGTAATTTTGTCGTGCCATCGTGCACGTGTGTAGCGCTTAACCCTGTTTATGCTGCCCTTTTATATTCTTCCGGGTTATGTTTGATCCACTGCTTTCCTTAAGATTAAAGAGCTTTCTTAATTGTCCTGCATAGAAAACAAATCACAAGTCCCTAGGCGGCCTACCGCATGGAGAGTCATATATTTTACAGATAACCCGGAATATGAATCAAAGTCATAATAAACCGGCTCTCAATTATATCTTTGAGATAACCATAACAGCATACCTGCGAGCCTTCAAGTACACTTCCGGTTTATGTAACCCGAATAATGAAGGTTGAGAACTCAAGTCCGGTTCACCAGCACATATAATGCTTATTATGTGCTATCAGCGTTATTAATCAAGGTTAAGCCGGTGGAATAAGAACCACCCTTGAACACTTTTGATATGATCAAAAGAACTTGTTTGCAAACCAAGAGATCTCAAAAATTTAGAAGCTTCTGATTCGAATACGACCAGAGAACCATCCCAAAGGGGTTAAGCTAAGATTCGAATGCGATCATATAGCCCCCAGTGGCTTTGGCGTTGCCGATCAAGAGGGTACCGACAGCTATGTTCTCTTTGGTTCGAATACGACCTATGTTTGAACAGGAAGCCCCCAAATGACCTTGAGAGTTGTTTAACGATGCTGATTCGAATACGATCCACGTCGGTTCCTAAAGGGGGTTGAGCTATGATTCAAATATGATCAAGAAACTCCCCAATGAGCTCGGCAATATGCCAATCAAGTGGGTATCGACAGCTATGTTCTCTTTGGTTCGAATACGACCTATGTTTGAACAGGAAGCCCCCAAGTGATCATATATTTAACGGCTAGATTCGAATACGATCATAAGCCGGGTCAGCCTCCAAGTGATCATGTGATATCATAATGAAAATAACAATGACACATTTACCTTTGGAGGGAAAAAAGGACACAGGTCCTGCTTTATTATTCATCATAATATATACATGGCTATAGAAATATGTACATTATGAGAGCCGGTGGCTCAGGTGTAATAAGGCCGAAGCTGAGCTATATTCCACGGCCGACGGGTCTCCTCCTCCGACTTACGTGAATCTTTGTGCTCTCGAATATCGATGAGGTAGTATGACCCGTTGTGCAAGTTCTTGCTGACCACAAAGGGCCCTTCCCAAGGTGGGGATAGCTTGTGTGCATCTGTTTGATCCTGGATGAGCCGGAGCACCAAATCACCTTCCTGAAAGGTCCTGGACTTAACCCGGCGGCTGTGATAGCGGCGCAGGTCTTGTTGGTAAATCGCCGAGCGAGCTACTGCAACATCACGCTGTTCGTCCAGCAAATCAAGAGCATCTTGACGTGCTTGCTCATTGTCCGCCTCGACATAAGCCGCCACTCGAGGCGAGTCATGACGGATGTCGCTAGGGAGAACCGCCTCGGCTCCGTAAACCATGAAGAAAGGCGTGTAACCCATAGACCTGTTAGGAGTAGTATTGATGCTCCATAACACAAAGGGTAACTCCTCCACCCAACAACCCGGCGTCCGTTGCAAAGGGACCAAAAGCCGGGGCTTGATGCCTTTCAAGATCTCCTGATTGGCTCTCTCAGCTTGACCATTGGATTGGGGGTGAGCTACTGATGAAACATCAAGCCGTATATGTTCTCGTTGACAAAATTCCTCCATGGCACCTTTAGACAGATTGGTACCATTGTCAGTTATAATGCTGTGTGGAAAACCAAAGCGAAATATCACCTTCTTCATAAACTGAACCGCCGTGGCTGCATCACACTTACTAACCGGCTCTGCCTCAACCCACTTTGTGAACTTGTCAACCGCCACCAAGAGGTGGGTCTTCTTATCCTTGGACCTTTTGAAAGGCCCAACCATATCAAGCCCCCAGACTGCAAACGGCCAAGTGATTGGAATCATCCTCAACTCTTGAGCCGGCACGTGAGCACGTCTTGAGAACTTCTGACAACCGTCACATTTACTGACTAGATCCTCTGCGTCAGCGTGAGCCGTCAGCCAATAAAAACCATGACGAAAAGCCTTTGCCACAAGGGATTTCGAGCCGGCATGATGGCCACAATCCCCCTCGTGAACCTCTCGTAAAATTTCTTGACCCTCCTCAGGGGAAACACAATGCTGAAAAACCCCAGTAACACTGCAATGATGCAGCTCGCCATTGATAATTATCATTGACTTAGACCGCCGGGTTATCTGTCTGGCCAAAGTTTCATCCTCAGGAAAGTCTCCCCGGGTCATGTAAGCCAAGTATGGCACTGTCCAATCTGGGATAACATGAAGAGCCGCCACCAACTGTGCTTCTGGGTCAGGAACAGCCAAGTCTTCCTCTGTAGGCAACTTGACCGAAGGGTTATGCAGAATATCCAAGAAAGTATTAGGTGGCACCGGCTTACGCTGAGAGCCCAGCCGGCTTAAGGCATCAGCCGCCTCGTTCTTTCTGCGGTCAATGTGCTCCACTTGATAACCCTGAAAATGCCCGGCGATGGCATCAACTTCATGGTGATAAGCCGCCATGAGGGGGTCCTTGGAATCCCACTTGCCTGATACCTGTTGAGCCACCAAATCTGAGTCGCCAAAGCATCTCACCCGACTTAAGCTCATCTCCTTAGCCATCCGAAGACCATGGAGCAAAGCCTCATACTCAGCTGCATTGTTAGTACAGGGGAACATCAACCGTAGCACATAACGAAATTTGTCACCTCGAGGGGAAGCTAAAACGACTCCAGCCCCCGAGCCCTCCAACTGCCTGGACCCGTCGAAGTGAATAGTCCAGTATGTGTTATCTGGTCTCTCCTCGGGCATCTGCATTTCTGTCCAGTCGTTGATGAAGTCTACCAATGCTTGAGATTTGATAGCAGTGCGTGGCACATACTTTAAATCATGAGGCCCAAGTTCAATGGCCCACTTAGCAACTCTTCCGGTGGCTTCTCTGTTTTGGATGATATCTCCTAAAGGAGCAGAACTAACCACAATGATGGGGTGGCCCTGGAAATAATGCTTAAGCTTCCGGCTTGCCATGAATACCCCATAAACAAGCTTCTACCAATGTGGATACCGTTGCTTGGACTCAATGAGTACTTCGCTGACATAGTAAACCGGCCGCTGAACCGGATGTTCCTTACCCGCCTCCTTGCGCTCCACCACGACGGCCACACTGACGGCTCGTGTGTTAGCGGCTACATACAACAATAAGGGCTCCTTATCGACAGGAGCAGCAAGGACTGGTGGCTCAGCTAACTGTCTTTTCAAATCCTCAAAAGCAGTATTAGCAGCATCACTCCAGACAAAGTCATCTGTTTTCTTCATCATCTGATACAGTGGTATGGCCTTTTCGCCCAACCGGCTTATAAATCGACTCAAAGCAGCGATGCGACCCGCCAGACGCTGGACATCATTTATGCACGCCGGCTTAGCCAGAGAGGTGATTGCCTTGATCTTCTCCGGGTTAGCTTCAATGCCTCTGTGAGAAACCAGAAAGCCCAAGAGCTTGCCTGCAGGAACACCAAAAACACACTTGGCCGGGTTAAGCATCGTCTTGTAGACCCGGAGATTATCAAAGGTCTCTCTCAGATCATCTATCAAGGTCTCCTTCTCTCTGGATTTGACCACAATATCATCCACATAGGCATGAACGTTGCGCCCAATCTGATTATGAAGACAATTCTGCACGCAACGCTGGTAAGTTGCCTGTGCACTCTTGAGCCCAAAAGGCATAGACACATAACAGAAGGCTCCAAAAGGAGTAATGAACGCCGTCTTCTCTTGGTCCTTAACAGCCATTTTGATCTGATGGTAACCAGAGTACGCATCCAAAAAACTCAAACGCTCACAACCCGCCGTAGCATCAATAATTTGATCAATACGAGGGAGAGCAAAAGGATCAGCCGGACAAGCCTTGTTTAAATCCGTATAATCCACACACATACGCCAGGTGCCGTTCTTCTTGAGCACGAGCACCGGGTTAGCTAACCATTCTGGATGAAAGACTTCAACGATGAACCCGGCCGCCAAGAGCCGGGCTACTTCCTCACCAATGGCTTTCCGCCTCTCCTCATTAAACCGCCGGAGGAATTGCCTGACTGGCTTAAATTTCGGATCAATATTGAGAGTGTGCTCAGGGAGTTCTCTTGGTACACCCGGCATGTCAGAAGGTTTCCATGGAAAGATGTCCCGGTTCTCACGGATGAACTCGATGAGCGCGCCTTCCTATTTAGGATCCAGATTGGCACTGATGCTGAACTGCTTAGATGAGTCACCTGGAACAAAGTCAACAAGTTTAGTCTCATCGGCCGACTTAAATTTCATTACCGGCTCATGCTCCGTGGTTGGCTTTTTCAAAGACGTCATATCTCCCGGGTCAACATTATCCTTGTAAAACTTCAACTCCTCTGTTGCACAAACAGATTCAGCATAAGCAGCGTCACCTTCCTCGCACTCCAAGGCTATCTTTCGACTGCCATGAACCGTAATGGTCCCATTGTGACCCGGCATCTTGAGCTGCAAGTATACGTAACACGGCCGTGCCATGAACTTGGCGTAAGCCGGCCGCCCAAATAAAGCATGGTACGGGCTTCTTATTTTAACCACCTCAAAAGTCAGTTTTTCCGCCCTGTAGTTGTACTCGTCTCCAAAGGCTACTTCCAACTCGATCTTACCAACTGGATACGCCGACTTACCGGGCACCACACCATGGAAAACAGTGCTGGACTGGTTGAGGTTTTTATCAGTTAATCCCATACGACGGAAGGTCTCATAATAGAGGATGTTGATGCTACTGCCTCCGTCCATGAGCACTTTAGTGAATTTATACCCACCAACCCGAGGAGCCACCACCAAGGCCAGGTGACTCGGATTATCAACCCGGGGAGGGTGATCTTCCCTACTCCACACAATAGGCTTCTCAGACCATCTCAAATAACGTGGAACCGCCGGCTCAACAGCATTCACAGCCCTCTTATGAAGCTTCTGGTCTCGCTTGCACAGACTGGTAGTAAACACATGATACTGTCCACTATTGAGCTGCTTTGGATTGGTCTGGTATCCCCCCTGCTGCTGCTGCTGCTGATTACCCTGGCCAGATTGCTGATTAAAACCTCCTTGATTACCATGAAAATTCTGAGAATTGGAATTTGAGCCGCCGCCCGGGCCATGAAAGCCGCCGCCGCCTGAGCCGCCGCCCTACCCATTGTTGCCATTAAAAGCGTTGGAATTTTTGAAGGCTTTCATGATTGCGCAGTCTTTCCAAAGATGTGTGGCCGACTTCTCCCTAGAGCCATGCCTTGGACAGGGCTCATTCAACAATTTCTCAAGCGTCGGGCCTGACCCGCCGGATCGGGGAGGTGGTCTCCCCTTACGTCGGTGGTTGTTACCCTGCACATTGGTGTTGGCCACAAACTCCATACTGCCATCAGCCTTAGATTTGCTACCTCCCTGGTTTGCCGGGTTATGCTGAGGGCCCTTGCCGTTGCCATTCTTCTTTCCCTTCCCTGTCCTTTCATCATCAAACGCGGGATCCTTGGTACTGTCAGAATCGGCGTACTTGACTAGAGCCGCCATCAGCGTACCCATATCATTGCAATCACGCTTGAGCCGCCCGTGCTTCATCTTCAGGGGCGCAAAACGACAATTTTGCTCCAACATTAAGACTGCAGAACCGGCATCCATCTTATCAGACGAATGTATTATCTCTTTGACCCGGCGTACCCAATGGGTTGTAGACTCGCCCTCTTGCTGCTTGCAGTTAGTCAAATCCACAATTGACATAGATTGCCTACATGTATCTTTGAAGTTTTGGATGAACCAGGCTTTTAGCTCTGCCCATGACCCGATAGAATTAGGCGGCAATCCTTTCAACCAAGTGCGGGCAGTCCCATCCAACATCATGGTGAAGTATTTGGCCATCGCCGCTTCGCTGACCTCCAGCAACTCCATAGCCATCTCGTAGCTCTCGATCCATGCTCCGGGTTGTAAATAAGCCGTGTAGTTAGGTACCTTCCTAGGTCCTTTGAAATCCTTGGGCAGACATTCATTACGGAGAGCTGGCACCAGACAAGGGACACCTCCGGTCCTCGTAGGTATGCCCGCCTCGATAGAAGCCGTCGGATAAACCGGGAGGGGCTGGTAAACCGCTTGCTCCGCCTCTTGTTGTGCTCTGTCTTGGTCTACCGCGTTAAAGCCTCCATTATGTGCCGGGTCGTGGCCAGCTGGCAAGTCATGGCGCTGGACGTTGCTTGAGCCGGTCGCTGAAACCATGTGTCTGCTATAACTTGGGCTCCGGTTTGGACGAGGGGTTGAATGAATCCTGTCCCGGCTATATGAATATGCCTCCTGTTGCGCCAGAGCCGTCTGAAGAAGTTCTCTGACCCGACGGGTTTCGACCGCCGTCGGAGAGTCGCCCTCGACTGGGAGAGCCGCCAGTCGCGCCGCTGCAGCAATCATGTTTTCCAACGGGTTGGCATAATGACCCGGTGGTATCGGCACATATCGAGGCGGGGTAGTGTTCACACGGGGAGGCCCCATCACTTGCGGCTGAACTGGTGTTCCAGCCCCGGGTGCTGTGATTTCTGGCGGGTTATTGGGCCCTGCACCAGGCGTGTTGAAGAGGTTTCGAGGATCGTAAACCGGAGGGAGTCGGGATTGAGACTTCTGATGCCTCCTTCTCATGATCTCATTGGATGCGTTCTGATCCATCGTGAGCCGGAAAGACTGCGCCTGAATCAGCTGCGTCTGGGCGTCGAGAGCCACCCGTTCTGTAGCCATCCTGATCCTTCCGCTGCTAGATCTTCCTTGGCTTGTGCTATATCCAGCTTTAACTGTGCCACCTCCACATCATGTTGAGCTTGATCCGCCGGGACCACCGTGGCGGTTAGCAGGGCAGTCATCTTATCCGTAAGATCCATCAGCACCTGAGCCGGCGAGTGCGCAGGGCCTCCTGCCCCAGCTATGGAGTTTTGCACAGGTTGCATGCCGGCCATGAAGATTCCAACCCGGCTTGGCGGTTCAAAAGGGTCCAGAATATTGTCGCCCTCGGAACACCCCCCGAGCCTGCCATCTTGAAGTTGATACAATGAGTCCGTCTCACCCGTGGATGATTCATCAGAGCAGATGGCCGTCTCATCGCTAGATCTAGATCCTTCAGAGAGTCCTCCGTGGATGCATCCCATGAAAGCACGCTTCAAGGCAGGCAGAGTCCGGGCGGGTCTCGCACGTTGAGCCGTCTCGACGAGGTCGGTGCAGACGTCCGGCTCAGGGCCCGGCTCGCCAATCTTGCCAATGAAAACGTGGATTCCGCCGAAGGGTCCCAGTACCCGTACTCGATTGAGCCGGCGTCGGGGCCCCAGCCTGCGTCATCGATGTAGAGCTTGCCGTGACGACTCTTGGTCATCCGGCCCACAGCGTATCCCTTGAGCCCTTCGAAGCTGCCCTTCCAGAACTCAAATCCACCATGCGCTGGCCCCACGGTGGGCGCCAACTGACGTGGAATTGTCACGGCAGATGTCCTCGTGCAAGGACTTAGTCGTGGAGCCATCGCAACTAGGAAGCTTAAAGGAGTTAAACGGGACAAAGGACACGAGGGTTATACTGGTTCAGCCCCTTACGGTGAAGGTAAAAGCCTACTCCAGTTGAGGTGGAATTACTTAGGGTTTCGATGACCAGGGAGCTAAACCGCTACGCCTGGTTATCGATCAGATGTTCCTCGCTTGAACCGCCGCCGGGTCGTCCCTTTATATAGAGAGGTTAACGCCCAGCGGCTCTCAGAGTCCCGGCCGGCTCATAAACAATGTCCGGCTCGGACTCTTAACTATTCTGCCTTACACTACAAGTCATGCCATAACGGCGGTTTAACACTACAGGCCTTAAGTCGCCTCTGGGCCTTAGGCTCATTACTAAACCGCCATCCTTAATCTGTCCTTGGGCTTCTAAATGAAGAGCTGTCGCAACGTAACCCAACCCATCCTGGGCGGGTTACACCAGTAGCTATATCCTCAACACACACGCACACACATGTTCATAGAATAGGAAAATCGTGCGAGTGCGAAGCCACAGGAAGTGAGATACAAATGGAGTACGTACAACAAGAGAAGAGGTGACGAATATTCCATCAAACCTGGACTGAGGAGTAGTACTCCCTCCGTCTAGGTGTTAAGTCATCCTACGGAAATCAGATATTCCCAAAATGTTTAGGCGTCGTCCATTAACTTCGCATCTCAATCCCCTCCCGGCCTCGTTGCTAGCGAGCGTTGTTACTTAGGGAGCGTTTGGATCCTTAGCAAGAACAGCTTATAGCATAGCCGGGCAAGGTTAGGCGTTTGGGACTGTTAAAATATGTTAGCTTTTGTGGGCCAGCTAGCTTGGGTGGGCTAGAAAAACCTTGCTAGCTCAGGAGAGCCAGATCGGCTCGCTTCCGACGGCAAACTTCGCGTAGTAGTAACATAGACTAGTAACATATGCATGTTGTACTAGTCCAAGTTACTCACCACTATGACCAGCCTAAGAAATGTAACCAAACGCTCCTTAATTACTCTGCCTTGTTATCTCCCCCGGAAACCCAATGCATGGAGCGCAACTACGCGTTGATCAGTCAAGAAATCAAAGTCGGCTTGCATGCGAGTTAATACGTGGCCCTGCATGGTAGCTAAAACGACATCTCTTAGTTGTTTGGATTAATTATTGCGTTTAGAGATAGAAATCAGGGCTTTGATTGGAGGAATGACCGGTCAAGTTTCTCCTTCTCCTCCAATCTGCTTGCACCTTGGTCCCGCTGCACCTTCTAACGTGACTTATTACACCTAGACGGAGGGAGTCGTACGAGATATGGTGGCACACTGACTTAGGTCGAATACAAGTGCCCAAAATTGTGTGCATGTTATAATAAGGATTCACTTCAAATAGTACGTGAGCGAACAGAGGGATCAATTGGACAGTGTTCCCGAGCAGTAGCGAGATGTGTGAGGTAAGATACACCGCTGGCGCTTTTAATTTTTCTTATTAATTTGTTTGTTTCACCCTCTGACTGGTGGAACCCAACGTACTACATGGAGAGAGGTAAGATGACTAAGGCTGCATTATTTCTGCACCACTCTGGATAGTCTTACCACCAAAGCCACATGACACGATTATGATTTAAATCCCAATGACTCCCACACACACAAAAAAACACGGCATGCTTGTCACACGAATGCAGGAATGTATAAAAGGTTATTTTCCTCTCGTTGAACATAACGGGAGGGTTGTGTAGCTGGTTAGCCTGTTCGCTCATCAAACTTGAGGTCTCGGGTTCGATAACTACACTTGAGCATAATTCGTGCCAGGAGGATTCTTTGACTGGTCAAAATGGATGGATACGGAGCTATACGATATCGTAGTGACCGTATAATCACCTCATCACGTATAAGCTGCAGCCTCGGCGCTTGTTTTCTAGGGTTTGCACTCTTCACACTCTCTCCAGTATATATATACACGCTGGAGCCTCAGCGCTTGTAGTTGCTCTCTTCACACTCTCTCACCCTCTCCAGATCTAAACAAGACTTCGTTGGCCTGTCTCTCTCCCCTCATTGCTGGTCTGCTTGTAGTTGCTCTCTTCACACTCTCTCACCCTCTCCAGATCTAAACAAGACTTCGTTGGCCTCTCTCTCTCCCCTCACTGCTGGTCAAAGAGCCGGCAGGATCCGTCCGCCGGGAAGGGAAGGAGGCTTAACGCTGTCGCCGTCGGCGAGGGAGGGAATCCACTACCGGCGCAGCTGTTCACTTTCACCCAGCAGCGGCGCGGGAGGGCCTCCGACCCCTTCTTCTTCACCGCCATACATAGTGTGGGTCGAACGGCCTCCGGTCGCCCACCGAACCACACCCCAAGAACCTTAAGGTATAATTTACTTATTCCACATGCATTGCTCTAGCTGCATGTGGGCCTTTTCCGCTTCTGCACTCGAATCTAGGTGTTGGATCAAACAGGAAAGTAGTGGGGAAAGTTGTATACCATGAATCTAGGACGTGGTTCAAAGAGGAAAGGAATGGGGGAAAGTAGTGGGAAAAGTTGTATAGCATGAATCTAGGACGTGGTTCAAAAGGGAAAGTTGTGGGGAAAGTTGTATCGCATGAATCTAAGACGTGGTTCAAAGAGGACAGGAATGGGGGAAAGTAGTGGGGAAAGTTGTATAGCATAGATCTAGGACGTGGTTCACAGAGGAAAGGAAGTGGGGAAAGTACCAGTACAGACTGGCTATCCAGCACCTACGTTGGTCGAAAAGGGAAAACAATGACAAACGCAGTATGCACATCTGTAACAAACTGATCTTTTGTTTTGGGGGACAAGGCTATAGAGTTTGAGCAGGACTAGATTTGTTGTGCTCACATAGGGAAAGGTGTCTAAAGATAACAAAACTGGGACCAACACAAATATGCTCCTTGGTTGTTTGTTCTTTGTTGCAACAGACTGTGCATCACCCGAGTACATCGGTAGATGCACATGGTGCTGGTGCGTCCACTGTCCCGTGCAACTCTTTAGCTGTTGTTAATCTAAGGCGCTGTTTAGTTAAAAACTCCCTAGTCCCTACCTGCTTGGTTCCATGGACTAAACATGGACTAGAGGTTATTAAATGACATGCTAAAAGACCATGTTACCCCTAGTAATGAACTAATAGAGACAAGGTGCGATGCGTGGCAGGGGCAACTGTTGGAAAAAGTCCCAAAAAGACTCTCCCTCGGGGTCTTCTTTCTTTAGTCCGAAATGCCCACTTTTAGTCCCTAAAAGTCCCTCCTGATTGGTTTAGATGGGACTGACACGGAATTTTTTTAGTCCCTCCACCAAAATGTCCCTGTAAACAAGCACCCTCTAATAATGCCGCTGGAAAATTGATGCAATGCCACAGTTAAAAGCAAATTACATGTTTAACGAATTTTATTGTTAATATAATCTCTCTGTTAATATTAATCAATGCCACCGTTTGAGAAGTGCTACTGTCTTGCTTTCTTTCCCATTTAGATAAGGTAGATGCCTCTTTTTGTTGGCTTCTGTGTCATCTGTGTAAACAGGGTTATCTACTTCACCTCGTTGCCATTGTGACCTCTTGTTGCACTGCACAAAACACTTTTTTAAGAGTGTTTTGTGCAGTTCAACCAAAATGTCACACCGACAAGGTTGCTTGATTGCTTGATCTTAGTGGAACTTCACAAGAGGAGATCTTACTTCCTATCCGTTAAGGCAAATTTGGTTCAGATCTTCTTCGTGTGAGTTGTTTGAATTCCGCGTCATGAGAGGTCAGTACTAGCCTTCTTTCACATGATTCTGCAGTGTGCTTTCATATGTTGTGCTACTTGTACGGTAATGTTGCTTGATTTTAGTGAACTGCACAAATGGGGACAAGACTTCCAATCTGTATGTGCACCGCAATATCCCATTGAGGTAAGATAAGGATATTTCACAACTGTTGGCCTGTATTTTGCCACTTTCATCAGAAAATTAATGTCATTGTTTAATGCTATACTTGTGCAACCTAATTGACATGCCAAATCTTACATTGAAGGCGAAGCTTGTCTGTTATTGAACCAAGTGACGAAGGGGATGAACAAGCGGAAGAAAAACAAAAATCAACTCCTGGTGCTGTAATGAAGCACTGGAACTGCGATGACACAAGTAATGATGTAGTTTTGCATCTTAATTTATTGCTATGGCTGGCACGAGCAATTGTTTTGCCACTGATTTGATGCCACTCTTAATGTAATACGTAATTATCTCTACTTGTGCAAACAGGGATCTTCTTTGAAGATACCATATATTTTAGTGGAACTGCACAAGAAGATGTTGGAAACATTAATCTAATCGAGGAGTATATAGTAAGCATGGCCACCACAGTAGATAGCAACAGATGGTTCCGGAGAAGTGCTTCATCTGTATGCTCTACACAATAAGCCTCCTGACAAAGGTTGGTACTCGCCCACTGATTTCATCCATATGATTGAGCTTTGTCATCTCTATTGGTGTTGTGCTACTGTTTAGATACTGTCATCAAAAAGTGGTATTGTCCTTGAGAAGTGATTCATCTGTGCTGTTTTAAATATTTCCTTTCCTTTTTTTGAGCAAACAGGGATGGTAGCATTTAGTTATCCTCTTGTCTTTGCACAACAGGATCATCCTCCTCCGAAGAAGAATATGGAGTACGTGAAGTGACTAGTTCTGATTATGCCAGGATGAAGAAGCCCTATCTATCTTCTCATCAGAAGGAGCAGTTGAAGGATGGTTACATTACCCCCCACAAGACCAAACTAACTTCAGCTCAGAAGGACTGACAAATCTCCATTTTCTTGCTGTGATGCGCGAGTACAATATTGTTCTAGGATTCTTTCCGATGAGTTCCATTTTTTTAAAAGTGTGCTCTACATGGACCATGTAGGTGCCTGTTTAAACTGTCAATTCATAGTACAGTTTGCTTTATACTAATCACTTTTTTGTATTTGTGCAAACAGGGGTGCTCAGCTTGATTTCAATGGGAACTGCACAAAATGTTCATGAATACATCGAATCATTCATTTCCACCACAAGAAAGGAGGCACCGATAAGTTCAAGGCATTGCAACATATAAGGGCGAAATCATACAAGCTACGCGCGAATTTGGTTGATTTTGGTGGAGCTGCACAAAAAGAACAGCTGGTTTATTTATCACGAGGTGCCATGTCAATGTCCGAACTGATGGCAAACCCTGGCCATTCCACAATCGTAGGCATTTAATATTTTGGAATGGGAAAACCTTGTCAAATTTTGCTCATTGATTTTAGCAAGAAGACATGCGTTTGATATTTTCGAATGGGACGCCCTTTGCTGTCAGCAGCGTCGATCCATTTTTTTCTTTATTCTTTAGTTGTGAAGTAAATATTGGCTCTAACATGTGAATCGCTGAGATGCATAATCGTCGATTGTTTTGAATGTTCTCTTTGAATTGCCAGGCCTGTGTGTTTGATTGCAATGTACAGGAACGCTAAAAAGCTGCTCAAACTCTTTATACTCCTTATGTTCCTTTTTACTTCGCACATTGTGAAAGTACATACTTTTTTCTATAAGATTGGTCAAAGTAGAGATACTTTGACTGCAGACAAAACTCGTATGCAGACTAGAAAGGACCGGAGGGAGTACATGTGAAACTGCTGCAAACGAGGTGATCACCCTGGGAATAATGCTAGTACGTATTGTTTTGCATGTTCACCCAATGCCAGTGATACAAGAATTCGAACTAATCAAAATAAATTCATTCATACACGGTCGAATTTCATATAAACATGCCGGATTTCATTACATTTCATACATTCTTCAACTAAAAAGGGGTGCGCTGGAACAGAAGCTTCAGTGACTTAACTGCAGGTGCAGTTGCGTAACTGACATGTGGCCCAGATGCCTATTGGACCCACGTGTCATTCAGCCAACTGCACCAGTAGTTAAGTAGAAGCAGCGTCCTTCTCCAACATAGCTCTCCGACTCCACGTCGCCGCCAAGAAGCTAACTGGCCGTCAGTGGTCAACCCGCCTAGCTTGTCATAGCGATTAGGGCAACCAGGAGCCCAATGATCAGGATCCCCACATGACAAACACCTTTCTTCTTGTCATTCTTCTTCTTGAAGTTCGTGTGTTGCACAGCCTTGTTCTTCCCATCAAACTTTGCTTTACCATCAAACTTGCCCTTGTTCTTGAACTTGTGGGGCTAGAAGTTCTTCTTCTGTAC
The DNA here is from genome assembly GCF_018294505.1 of Triticum aestivum. Taxonomy (NCBI): domain Eukaryota; kingdom Viridiplantae; phylum Streptophyta; class Magnoliopsida; order Poales; family Poaceae; genus Triticum; species Triticum aestivum. Next base: position 118,657,480 of record NC_057808.1, read on the forward strand.
CAGATTGGCACTAGATCCTCCCTCAATTCCTCGAGCACGTGTGTCCTTTGCTCTCGCCTTTTCTTCCACATCAAGAGTGCCAATGAGATCCACGAAGGAGGAAGCTTAGAGATGATACCTCCGGCAACAAACTTGTCCGGTAGCATACAACTGAAGTGCTCAAGTTCTCTAGCAAATGATTGTATCTCATGAGCTTGCTCAACCACGGAGCGCTCTTCAATCATCCTCTAATCATATAATTGCTCCATGATGTACAGCTCAGTGCCAGCAACCGGAGGGTAGCAGCGGTGGCCTTTCTTGGACCCGAGCGGCAGCGACCTATCGTGTTCTACTCTTCCTCGTTTTCTGTGTGGCGCGGCCTCGTTGGCAGCGGGGCGGGGCCTCGGCGGAGCCGGCGATGTCCTCTGTCTCGTTGTCGGCGGGCGGCGCCTCGGCGGAGCAGGGGAAATCCTCCCCCTCGTTGCCGGCAGGGTGGGGCCCCAGCAGAGCCGGTGGTGTCCTCTCCCTCGTTGTTGGCGCCACGGGGCCTCGGCGGAGGAGGGCCTCGTCGACGCTAGGGGAGCGGGGACTCGTCGGAGCCGACATTGTCCTCTGCCTCGTCCTCGGTCTCGCCAAACAGCGCCTCGCCCGCTTCATCGCCCTCTTTGTAGGCGGCTGCAGCCTCCGCCACCCGCATGCGGTACCGCCAGCGCTCGAGGCGGCCCTCGCGGGCGGAGCGGTACAAGTCGAGCAGCGCCTCCTGCTCCGCCCGCTCCGCGGCGATCTGCTCCTCCGCCTGCATGTGCTCTTGGAGGAGATGGTGGTTGTAGGCGGCGTCGGCTTGCGCCTCCCGGAACTGCTCCTCACGCTTCTGCCTCACCGTGTCCATATATTGGGCACGGGCCTCGCCGATGGTCGTGGTGCAATGCACCGGCGAGGATGGCACGGAGGAGGTGGTTGGCGCCGGATCATCAACTACCATGTTCTCCATATGAACGTCGTCGTCCTCCGGCTGCCTGCCGGCCAGCCAGTCGGCAACAATGGCTGCCATCTCCTTGTGGTCCGTCGTCCGCCCGTCCTGAAGAGCGCTGGAGCGCGAGGAAGCCATGGTGGGCAGTAGTGGTGTGGACAGGAGAATAGGAACGGATGCGGATGATTGCGGCTATGGCCGGCGTAGCAGTTTATATAGCAATGGTGGGCGGCGGAGGGACGGACGTGTAGCGCCGGAGTAGCCGCCTCGGCAACCGCGTATCATTAATGTGGGCGACAGAAGGACGGACGGATGGCACTTGTGTTGTTTGAAGGAGGAGCAATCGCATGCACCGGGAAGCGGGGCGGGCGGCGCCGACCGTTTCGGGCGGAAAGCGCGCGCGGGCGAGGGAGGCGGTCTGGGTGGGCCAGGGCAGTCAGACTTGTGCTTGGCAGCGGGTCGGTCCAGCAGCCGGACATGCTGGCTCGCCAGCTACCTCGCCGAGCTGAGCGATGACAATCAGACGATGGACGTAGCTTCCGACCAGGAGCCGGCGCCACTATCCAAGCTAGTTCATGCCGTGTTCACCATAGAGCAGGTGCGGCCGCACTTCGACGCCCTAATGGCGAAAGAGCTACTAGTGCAGGAGGACCTGTGCTGCAACCTCCGTCTCCTCAACGAGCACCGGTGAACAAGCGAACGACAATGCCGCCGCGGACATGTGGCCCTATGATCCTGGCTTCCCGACTGAGCAGCGGGCGCTGTACCAGACCATCCGTAGGGCCCGCGAGGCCCTGTCCGTCGTCCTTCGAGTTGTTGCGCTCGCTGTGGTGCCGCCGTCTCGCGTTGTCAACATGGTCAACGGACATGAGGATGAGGAGATGACTTTACTTGGAGAGGATGACAGTGGGGACCCACCAGGGCCATAGCCGCACGTACGCAAGTGCCTCCTTACTAGTATATAAAACTATAATTTTTGTTGCTTCCTCCTGGTTTCCTGACATCACGGTCCCACACCATTGTCAACCTATGTAGTCAATAAACGAGAGAATTGCACAAGAAGCGGCCGACAGCTGGGACCAAGCAGCTCGAGCAGTATTTGTGTTTTTGAGGTGTGAGCACTGCAGAGTTTTTCTTGAGCAATGTTTAGCCCAGATATTAATTTTTCTCCTCTGAACAACAACGAAAACATCGCTGCAGCTATTAACTGGGCGGGCTGTGGCCCGTCTAGCCCAGGCCAGATATCCAGCCCAGATATTATTATTTTTAAAGCTGAAAATGGCTAGCCCAACTATACTTTTTTTAGGAATACCCAGGCAAGGTCAAGTTGTTATTCTCCGCCCCGCTGGGCTGCAAATCTTTCCTAGGAGGGATGCATTAGGCTTAACAAGAAAATGGGCTTTAAGAAATAATAAATGGGATGTAATTATAAAATCTGGGCAGTAACTATAAAAAATGCACCAAACACGTAATTACTTTATAAAATATTATTTTTGGATATTGAAAATTTTAATTTCATTAATTGTTGCGAGCGCAATGTTTCGTTGGATTTTTACGTAATATAAATTTATATTGAAATTGTATTTAATCTGACTAGAAATTTCAGGATAAAAATATTTCGGATCCCATCAAAATGTGGAAAATTTTATTGAATTCTGTTTTGAACGGTTGGTTGAAATGGGCTGTACTTTTAACAAACTTTAATGGGTTGTAGTAAATTCCATTAGAATTCAAAAATTGGCTGCACATTCTTACAAATCTCAAATGGACTATAAGTTCTCTGCCACACACTTGTGGCCTTACTAAGTTGACGTGTCCCCTAAAAAAGAGAGTTGACGCGTATGCAAGGCTTTGTCAACTTATAGTTAACACACGGTTCTAGCAACAGTGGCCGTTGGATGTCCATCCAACGGATGCCGTGCTTCTTCTTCAATCTCGGATATTCTAGCTTCACCCACCCAAAAAATGATTCCTCCCCCTGACATCTGGGGCGCACCGTTTCGGAAGCTGACCTATGGGCCTACTAAGTTGACGCGTACCAAGGGCTTTGTCAACTTAGTCAATATAAACGATTCTAGCTGCAGTGACCGTACAATGTCCATCCAACGGCCGTCATGCTTCTTCAACCTCTGGTCTTCTTACTCCAGCCGCCCAAAGCAGCGCCGGTCGTGCCCCCTGCTCCTGCCTCCCATGGACGGTTGTGCTGCCACGCAGGCCTCACCGCCCCCTACTACTCCCACCGCTGGCCAGGGCATCCCTCCACTCACCCACACCCCCTGTTATTCTGCGGCGACCGCAGCCTCACACCGCAGTCGAACCAGTGAACCCTCATACTCCTCTCCGCATGGGCATCCACTGCCGTGTCGTCCCCGGCTCCGCGTCGCCCCCTTCCTAGGCCTCGCCGTCGTCCACCGCCCTGGTGCTCTCGGCGCGGCGTGGTCAATGTGGTCAAGGAACGACTTCCATCGGAAGAGTACTGTACGTGGAGAGGCTGACAGCTGGGCCCACGGCAGCCGCAAGGAAGTGCCTCCTTATTATGCAGAAAATAATTATTCCTCCACCTGACAGCAGGGACCCATCGGACGGGCCACCGTATTTGGCGAAAAAACGTTTCCCCCGTGACTGCTGGGACCCATCGGACGGGCCAACGTATTTTGCGAAAAAAACGTTCCCCCCGCTGTCAGCTCGGACCCACCGGAGGTGCCTCCTTATTACGCACAAAAAAATGAATACTCCCCCTGCTAGTTGGGACCCACCTTGGTGGGAGGCTGACTTGTGGGCCTACTAAGTTGACAGGGATGGAGTGCTTTGTCAACTTAGTCAATATGAACGATTCTAGCTCCCGTGACCGTACGATGTCCATCCAACGGCCGTAGTGCTTCTTCAACCTCTGGTCTTCTTGCTCCAGCCGCCCAAAGCAGCGCCGGTCGTGCCGCATGCTCCTGCCTCCCGTGGCCGGCTGTGCTGCCGCAGAGGCCTCACCGCCCCCTACTATTCCCACCGCTGGCCAGGCCCTGCGGCGACGGCAGCCTCACACCGCAGCCGAACCAGTGAACCCTCGTACTCCTATCCGCACGGGCTTCCACTGCCACGTCTTCCCCGGCTCCGCGTCGTCCCCTTCCTAGGCCTCGGCGTCGTCCACCGCCCTGGTGCTCTCGGCGCGGCGTGGTCAACGTGGTCAAGGAACGACTTTCATCGAAAGAGTACTGTACGTGGAGAGGCTGACAGCTGGGTCCACGGCCGCAGCAAGGAAGTGCCTCCTTATTACGCGCAAAATAATTATTCCTCCACCTGACAGCGGGTACCCACCGGACGGGCCACCGTATTTCGCGAAAAAAACGTTTTCCCCTGACTGCTGGGACCCACCAGCTACATCTTCGCACGCAAGGAAGTGCGTCCGGGCAAAAAAATGATTCGCCCCCTGACTGCTGGGACCCACCAGCTACATCGTCGCACGCAAGGAAGTGCCTGACAGTCGGGACCCACCTGGCCGAAGCGTACGTAGCGTAGTCATTCTGGTCGTGAACGTGTACGTACGTACTGATCGATGTAGAGGCACGCACGTGCCATAGTAGAGGCGCACACGTAGCATGTACACGTACGTACAGCGGCCAGGGTGCAAGAAAGTAAATACGGCCACGTACGTACATACAGGCGGGGTCTCGAACGCCTACTCGCGCGTACGTACGGCCAGGGCTAGTGTACATGGCTGGGTCGGAACGGAGAAACAACGTCGTCGTCGTGTTCATGGGGAGCCAACCGGCTGGGTCGGAACGGAATGCATCGTCGTGTTCATCGGGAGGGCTTGGACGGAACAACCGATGGAAACGAGGCCTGGCGTACCGCAGAACGGAGGAAACGGCCTTGTGTTCGACCGGCCATGTTCGAAACGGGATCCTGTTCATCGGGAGGGGTCTGGCGTGCTGCAAAATGGAGGAAACCGACCTACTACGGTTGAAACGGGGGTCATGTTGATCGGGAGGGGTGTGGCGTACCACAAAACGGAGGAAACGGACTTGTGTTGGAGCGCTACGGTCGAAACGGGGGTCCTGTTCATCGGGAGGGGTGTGGTGTACCGCAAAACGGGACTCCACGGGATCTGTTCATCTCCACCGGCGACCCCCTCCAGCCTCCACGGGCTACTGTTCATCCACCATCGACCTCCTCCAGCCTCCACCTGTGACTGTTCATCCACGGGCTCCTGTTCATCCAGCCTCCACCGCGCGCTACTCCACCGGCTACAGCTCAACCAGCCCTCTCCACGGGCTCCTGTTCAACCACCCCTCCACGGGCTACTGTTCATCCAGCCCTCCACCGTCTACTGTTCATCCTGCCCTCCACGGGGTGGTCCTATTCATCCAGCCCTCCACGGGGTCCTGTTCATCCAGCCCCAACCGGCTCGATCAATCGAGGTCCTGTTCAGCCAGAGGCAACACCACGGGGTCCTGTTCATCCACCCCCACCGGGAACTGTTCATCCAACCCCCCCCCCCAGCAATGCTCACTGTTCATCTAGAGGCAGCATCGATCGGCTTCAGTTAGCAGCAGTAGCAAAGAAATCGCTCGATCAGGTTCAGTTAACAGCCATCGATCGATCGCTCGGGTTCAGTAACGCGTAGCCTGCAGTGCAATCGCTCGGGTTCAGTTAGAGCCCAACGCCTCGCTCGGGTTCAGTTAGAGCCCAACGCCCCGCACCGACGCGCATGCGTGTACGAGAGAAACACGCATCGCTCGGCCCCGACCACCCACCGTAACTGGGAACACCCCGATATTTTCCTCGCCCTCGCTTCTACCACGGTTTTTTCTGTCATGGACGGCCCAAAGAATGTCATGCAGCTGCGTCTCCGGCCCGCCCAGGACGAAAAGCCCATTTTCTGTCATGATTTTTTGTCATAGAAGTAGGACCCCACCACATCTATGATGGTACTGGGTTTTGTCACATTTATCGTCATAGAAGTGTCATAAGTATGACAGAAAAAAATTCGTTCGGCCCAAAATGTCACGGGTGTGTCTTTTTTTTGTAGTGAGCACAACTATCTAGGAAGTCTCTAGAAGCATCGGTTAGTCCATTTTAGAAGATATCAAGTATTTCCTTTTTCTTAAGGGAATGATCAGGCAAAGCATTAAGTAGTTGGCAAAGCCTCCCCCAAGCTTGTGGGAGACTCTCTTCTTTAGTTTGCACAAAGTTAAATATTTCCTGTAAGGCAGCTTGTTTCTTATGAGCAGGGACATATTTTTCAGAGAAGTAATAAATCATATCCTGGGGACTACGCACACAACCAGGAGCAAGAGTATTGTACCAAGCTTTAGCATCACCCTTTAATGAGAAAGGAAATAATTTTAGAATAAAGGAATAGCGAGTATTCTCATCATGAGTAAAAAGGGTGGCTATGTCATTCAACTTAGTAAGATGTGCCACAATAGTTTTAGTTTCATAACCATGGAAAGGATCAGATTCAACCAAAGTAATTAACTCTGGGTCGACAGAGAATTCATAATCCTTATCATCAATAAAGATCGATGAAGTAGCAAACTTAGGATCATATTCAATTCTAGCATTAAGAGATTTTTCTGTATACTTGCATAATAATTTCTCTAGATCATCTCTATCCCTACAAGCAAGAATATCTCTAGTTGTCTCTTGATTCATAACATAACCTTCCGGTACCTTAGGCAATTCATATCTTGGAAGGCTAGTTCTAGCAGGTGTTTCAGGAGTTTTAGTTCCAAGCTCATCATCAGATTCAACAACATCATGTTGTATTACTCTAGCACTTTGTTCATCAAGAAAATCGCCAAGTGGCACATCATTATCATCAAGCAAGGTACTAGCATCATCATAAGCATTATCCATAGTAGAAGTAGCATCATCAATAACTTGCGACATATCAGGATTAATAGCATGTGGTGGTGTTGCAAGTTTACTTATAACAAAAGGTGAATCTAAAGCAGAACTGGATGGCAGTTCCTTACCTCCCCTTGTCTTTGAGGGAAAAATCTTAGTCTTAGCATCCTTCAGATTTTTCATAGTTATAAATTGATAATAATCCCAAGTGACTCAACAAATATAGCTATGCTCCCCGCCAACGGCGCCAGAAAAGGTCTTGATAACCCACAAGTATAGGGGATCGCAACAGTTTTCGAGGGTAGATGATGATGTTTGCTAGACTACGTCGGTGTTTCCCCCAAGAGGAGAGGATGATGTAGCACAGCAACGGTAGGTATTTCCCTCAGTAATGAAACCAAGGTATCGAACCAGTAGGAGAACCAAGCAACAAAACGTAAACAACCCCTGCACACAAATAACATCCACTCGCAACCCGACGTGTTAAAGGGGTTGTCAATCCCTTTCGGGTAACGGCGCCAGAAGGCACGATGATGGGAGAAAATTATAATAGATTGAAATAATAGATCGCAAATAAAATAGAGTGCATAAAGATATTTTTGTATTTTTAGTTTAATAGATGTGAATAAAAATGCAAAGGAAAAATAGATCACAAGGCAAATATATGAGAAAGAAGACTCGGGGGCCGTAGGTTTCACTAGTGGCTTCTCTCAAGAAAAATAGCAAATGGTGGGTAAACAAATTACTGTTGGGCAATTGATAGAACTTCAAATAATCATGACAATATCCAGGCAATGATCATTACATAGGCATCACGTCCAAGATTAGTAGACCGACTCCTGCCTGCATCTACTACTATTACTCCACACATCGACCGCTATCCAGCATGCATCTAGTGTATTAAGTTCATGGAAAAATGGAGTAATGCAATAAGAACGATGACATGATGTAGACAAGATCTGTTTATCTATATGGCGGTAGATATAGATCTCATCTTTTTATGCTTAGTAGCAACAATACATACGTGTCGGTTCCCTTTCTGTCACTGGGATCAAGCACCGTAAGATCGAACCCACTATCGGGCACCTCTTCCCATTGCAAGATAAATAGATCAAGTTGGCCAAACAAAACCCAAATATCGGAGAAGAAATACGAGGCTATAAGAGATTATGCATATAATAGATCAAAGAAACTCAAATAACTTTCATGGATATAAAAAGATATAACTGATCATAAATCGAAGTTCATCAGATCCCAACAAACACACCGCAAAAGAGTTACATCATATGGATCTCCAAGATACCATTGTATTGAGAATTCAGCGAGAGAGAGAAAGCCATCTAGCTACTAACTACGGACCCGAAGGTCTACAAAGAACTACTCATGCATCATCGGAGAGGCGCCAATGGAAGTGGTGAACCCCTCCGTGATGGTGTCTAGATTGGATCTGGTGGTTCTGGACTCTGCGGCGGCTGGATGAATATTTCGTCGACTCCCCTAGGGTTTGGGGTTTTTGGGGGTATTTATAGAGCAAAGAGGCGGTCCGGGGGGCACCCGAGGTGGGCACAACCCACCAGGGCGCGCCTGGGCCTCCTGGCGCGCCCTGGTGGGTTGTGCCCCCCTCGGGGCACTCCCCAGGTGCAACCAGGGCCCATTGCCTTCCTTTTGGCCCATAAAAAATCATCATGGAGTTTCGTGGCATTTGGACTCCGTTTGATATTGATTTCCCGCAATGTAAAAAACATGGAAAAAACAACAACTGGCACTTGGCACTATGTCAATAGATTAGTCCCAAAAAAGATATAAAATGACTATAAAATGATTATAAAACATCCAAGATTGATAATAAAACAGCATGGAACAATAAAAAATTATTGATACGTTGGAGACGTATCAGTAGAGTAGTCAACCCAAATTTATAGATTCAACACAAGGGGAGCCAAAGAATATTTGAAGGTATTAGCAGCTGAGTTGTCAATTCAACAACACCTGGAGATTTATTATCTGCAGCAAAGTGATCAGTAGCAAAGTAATATGATAGTTTTGATAATAGTGACAACAGTAATAGTAACAGTAATAGTGATAGCAGTAGTTTTGTAACAAGTGCAACAGTAACAGCAACAGTAGTAACTTAGCAAGATCAATATAAGATAAATTCGAAGGCGTTGGATCGGTGACTTGTTGGATGATATTCATCATGAGACAGTTATAACCTAGGGCGATACGGCACTAGCTCCAGTTCATCAATATAATGTAGGCATGTATTCCGTAAATAGTCATACGTGCTTATGGAAAGAACTTGCATGACATCTTTTGTCCTATCCTCCCGTGGTAGCGGGGTCCAATTGGAAACTAAGAGATATTAAGGCCTCCTTTTAATAGAGAACCGGAACAAAGCATTAACACACGGTGAATACATGAACTCCTCAAACTACGGTCATCACCGGGAGTGGTCCCGACTATTGTCACTCCGGGGTTGCCGGATCGTAACACGCAGTAGGTGACTATAACTTGCAAGATGTGGATCTAGAACATGGATATAATGGTGATAACATAAATGGTTCAGATCTGAATTCATGGCACCCGGGCCCAAAGTGACAAGCATTAAGCATGGCAAAGTCATAGCAACATCAATCTTAGAACATAGTGGATATTAGGGATCAGGCCCTAACAAAACTAACTGGATTACATGATGAATCTGATCCAACTCCTCACCAACCAGCGAGCCTACGAAGGAATTACTCACTCTCGATGGGGAGCATCATGGAATTGGCGATGGAGAAGGGTTGGTGATGACGAAAAACGAAGATCCCCCTCTCCGGAGCCCCAAACGGACTCCAGATCTGCCTCCTGATGAAGAACAGGAGGTGACGGCGGCTCCATCTCGTAGATCGCGATAATTCTTTCTTCTTGATTTTTTGAAGAAAAATAGGATTTTGTAGCGTCGTTTTGAGGGTCTGCGGGGCCACCAGGTGGGGACAACCCACCTGGGCGCGCCAGGAGGGGGTGCGCCCTGGTGGGTTGTGCCCACCCAGGTGCCCCCCTCCGGTGGATCTTGGCTCCAGAAATTCTTATTTATTGTACAAAAAATCCTCGCAAAATTTCGTTCTATTCCGACAACTTTTATTTCTGCACAAAAACAACACCGTGGTAGTTCTGCTGAAAACAGCTTCAGTCCGGGGTTAGTTTCATTCAGATCATGCAAATTAGAGTCCAAAACAAGAGGAAAAGCGTTAGGAAAAGTAGATACGTTGGAGACGTATCACTTCTCCATTAATGGGTTAATTAAAGCACCTAGATGGAGGTTGTTTGCTTGTGATCCCATGGTAGCATTTGCTTTGTTCGTGTTTTCAACTCGTATTCCGGCCTAATTTAAATTGCCACATAGGGCAACGGATAATACGACCACAAATAAAATGGCAACGGATAATATGACGACAAATTTACAATGGCGTAGATAATAATTATCTTACATATTCCAGATAATTTAAAATGCCACATGCGGCAAAGCCTGGAAGACATGGGGGCAAGAGAAGAAGGAAATCGCAGACAACGATCTGGATCGCTACTGTCTCTACTCGTCGATGGATCGCCGGGCGACGACATCCTCCAGCTCCTTCTTCAATTCCTCACGATTTTGCTTGAAAGCAGCCACGGATTCCTCCACCTCCTGCTCGTGCTCGATCCAGAGCTTCCTCAAGTCACCCATCAGTTCCTCGACGACCGCTGTCACCGTCATCCCCGAGGCACTGCTCTGCTCATGCAACATCTTCCAGCCGGTGGCCTCCTCCTCCTTCTTGGCGAGCGCCTTGAGGAGCTTCGCATTGTCACCCATGAGTTGCTTAACGAGGCCGGTCGCCTTGTCAACCGACACATCGCTGATCTTGAGCAGCTTCATCAAGTTGTCGACCAGCTCCTGCTACTTAATGACGCCAGTGAGAATGTCGTCGTCGCCGGCCAAGGACTTCAGGAACGCCAGCTCGTCGCGATGGCCGACGCCGCGAGTGCGCTTGTGAGAGCCCTAGCGTGCCCGTGATAGCTCGTTCGACGGCTCCGGGGCGCGCCGGGACATCTCTGTTGCGGCTGCGGCTTCACGGCAGGACTTCTCTAGTGCTTCTACGGCCTTGGTCTTTACTGCCTGGTTATATGTCCACCCGAAACTCCTCCTACTGGTCCTGGCGGAACGACTTGACAGGAAAGACCAGTTTTGTGGGTGATGAGGAGAGGATCTATGAAGTAATTTTTGAGTGGGTAGTTTTTATAGCCCGGTGGTAAGTGTGAACACATATTAGTTTGATAGGTGTCAACAGATTTACAATTACTTATTGCGTTGTAATATGCAATGTGACGAGAAACAAGGTCAAAATTTATTGATGGCAGAAGGTTGACCACGTGGTTGCTCGCCGTTGAGGAGGCTGCGGCGCGCTCTGCTCGCGTACGTCCGCGCATTTTGCTCGCCATTGAGGCGGCCGTGGTGCGCTCCGCTCTGGCGTCCGTCCACGCACGCTCTGCTCGCCGTTGAGGCAAATTTACAATGGCAACGGTTAATAATTCTTAATAATTGTCTTACATATTCAGGATAATTTAAAATGCCACATGCGGCAAGGCCCAGAACACTCACGACCTACATATGCATACAATTATAATAAAATATAGGCTAAAAGGCTGAGCTGGCGGCCTTTCGACGACGGTCTTCTCGGACTCCATGATCAGCATAGCATCCTTGCGGCCGTTCACTCCAAGTGTCCCGACCCGCCTCCGCCTACGGAGCTGCTGGCGCTGGGAGGCTCTTGGGGCTGTTGGGCCTCTTCCAGAAGAGCTTGACAGCGTGCAATCGCGCGCATGATATCTCCGCGGAACGGCTCCATTTCCATGTCTCTGGCCTGGTAGCAAATTTCGTCCATCACCTGCATCCTCAAGATATCACGTTGGCGATGTTCTACTTTGTCGGGGACGTCAACTCCGCCAAGGATGCGCTCGAGCCTGGCCACCACATCATCAGCATCGAGGTTGACACAACCGCTGTGGGCAATGATGAAGCCGCAGGCTTCCTGTCTCTTGACTGAATCGCAGAGGTCCTCTGCCCATTCCTTGTAGGGCATCAGGCTCTCGATGAGCACTGGTGACGGCGGCTCTTCGGGTGGGTCGTCGATCATGCCGCCGAGCAGCTCTGGATCTTTTGCACGGTGGATGGCAAACTGCTCATCACACCTCCTCTGCAATATGTCGATTCTGCGCCCAAGGACTGTCATGCCGATATCGCTGCCGACGGGCCATGCTGCCTGCACCGGCCGATGAAGCTCTTGCTCCCCAACCTGCTTCGGCACGTTCTCCTCACCGAAGATGTAACGCAGGTAGGCGTCGATATTGAAGCTTTGGTCGTTGCCTGGCATGCTTGGAATAACTAATGGTAGATAGGTGAGGACTAGATCTGCGCAGAGTATCGCGATGGTGTGTTGCCGCCTGGGTTATATGCAGCAAGCCATTAGCTGGTGACGGGAAACCGATGAGGGAAGAGGCGTGGATTTTACAATTCACCCATGTGGAGCGCGGGAAGCATTCGCTGGAGCGGGAAGACTAAGTGGAGCACACACACAACCCAAATACCGTATCTGGTGCCACGTGTTATTTATCACACACGTGTTAACATAAGGAAACGTTTGTGTAACTTACTAATCATCGCACACGAGTACTCGCAGACACATTGTGTGTGATACTCCTAGCCACCGCAAGCAACTGGTTTGCATTTTTCAAAGTTTTGTGTACACACAGAATCACACACGAACTGTATTAACCATCTGTGTTGTAATTTCTCATCGCAAACAGTTCATCCGAGTCGGCTGTTTGCCACGTATCACACACATCTTGTTAAGTTGAACCGTTTTTGTTGTGTTCCCAAATCGAAAACAGTTCATCCGAGTGAACTGTATGCCGTATATCACACACACCTTGATCTGGCTAACCGTTTCTGTTGCAATCCCTAATGGCAAACAATTCATCAGAGTGAACTGTATGCCGTATATCGCACACACATTGATATGGCTGCCCGTTTCTGTTGTCCTGCCTCATCGCAAACAGTTGGAATGGATTAACCGTGTGCCCTGCATCGCACACACAACTAAAATCTGAACCGTGTTTGATGACTCCGCCATTGCAAACGTTTTGCACCTTTTTGACGGGTTTTTTACATCCCCGTTTGCGATTAATGCATCGCACACAGTTTCGTCAAGGGGTCTCTGATCATAGTGCCGCATTAGCAGCATCCTGCAGTAGTGGATAACAACCTTTGCACATATAAGCAACAGTGTTGTCGAATCATCCCATTTCTTAGTGGCAAATAAAGAGACCTGGATTACAATAGAATAAAAATGTTCACACTTATGACATGGCAGGTGATACGTCTCCAATGTATCTACTTTTCCTCACGCTTTCCCTCTTGTTTTGGACTCTAATTTGCATGATTTGAATGAAACTAACCCCAGACTAACGATGTTTTCAGTAGAACTACCATGGTGTTGTTTTTGTGCAGAAATAAAAGTTCTCGGAATGAAACGAAACTTTGCGAGGAATTTTTATGGAATAAAAGAGAATTTCTGGAGCCAAGACCCACCAGAGAGGGGCCCCTAGGTGGGCACAACCCACCAGGGCGCGCCCAGGTGGGTTGTACCCACCTGGTGGCCCCGCAGACGATCCCCTGATACTATAAAATCACATATTTCTAGAAAAAATCAGAGAGAAATAATTATCGCGTTCCACGAGACAGAGCCGCCCCCAAGCCCTGTTCTTCCTCGGGAGGACAGATCTGGAGTCCGTTTGGGGCTCCGGAGAGTGGGGTCTTCGTTCTTCGTCATCACCAACCCATCTCCATCACCAATTCCATGATGCTCCCCACCGGGAGTGAGTAATTCCTTCGCAGGCTCACTGGTCGGTGAGGAGTTGGATGAGATTCATCATGTAATTGTTGGGGAACGTAGTAATTTCAAAAAAATTCCAACGCACACGCAAGATCATGGTGATGCATAGCAATGAGTGGGGAGAGTGTGTCCACGTACCCTCGTAGACCGAAAGCGGAAGCGTTAGCACAACGCGGTTGACATAGTCGTACTTCTTCACAATCCGACCGATCAAGTACCGAACGCACGGCACCTCCGAGTTCTGCACACGTTCAACTCGATGACGTCCCTCGAACTCCGATCCAGCCGAGCTTTGAGGGAGAGTTCCGTCAGCACGACAGCGTGGTGACGATGATGATGTTCTACCGACGCAGGGCTTCACCTAAGCACCGCCACGATATAATCGAGGTGGATTATGGTGGAGGGGGGCACCGCACACTGCTAAGAGATCAAGAGATCAATTGTTCTGCCTCCAAGGGGTGCTCCCCTCCCCGTATATAAAGGAGTGGAGGAGGGGGAGGGCCGGCCCTCTCTATGATGCGCCCTAGGAGGAGTCCTACTCCCACCGGGAGTAGGATCCCCCCGCCTTCCAAGTAGGAGTAGGAGTCAAGGAAAGGGAAGAGGGAAGAGAAGGAAGGAGGGGGCGCCGCCCCTCCCCCTAGTCCAATTCGGACTAGTCAATGGGGGGCGCCTGGCCTGTCTCTCCCTCTCCCCTAAAGCCCAATAAGGCCCATATACTTCTTCCCTCGTATTCCCGTAACTCCCCGGTACTCCGAAAAATACACGAACCACTCGGAACCTTTTCGATGTCCGAATATAGTCGTCCAATATATCGATCTTTACGTATCGACCATTTCGAGACTCCTCATCATGTCCCCAATCTCATCCGGGACTCCGAACTACCTTCGGTACATCAAAACACATAAACTCATAATATAACCGTCATCGAACTTTAAGCGTGCGGACCCTACGGGTTCGAGAACAATGTAGACATGACCGAGACACGTCTCCAGTCAATAACCAATAGCGGAACCTGGATGCTCATATTGGCTCCCACATATTCTACGAAGATCTTTATCGGTCAAACCGCATAACAACATACGTTGTTTCCTTTCTCATCGGTATGTTACTTGCCCGAGATTCGATCGTCGGTATCTCAATACCTAGTTCAATCTCGTTACCGGCAAGTCTCTTTATCCTGCAACTAACTCATTAGTTACAATGCTTGCAAGGCTTATAGTGATGTGCATTACTGAGTGGGCCCAGAGATACCTCTCCGACAATCAGAGTGACAAATCCTAATCTCGAAATACGCTAACCCAAGAAGTACCTTCGGAGACACCTATAGAGCACCTTTATAATCACCCAGTTACGTTGTGACGTTTGGTAGCACACAAAGTGTTCCTCCGGTAAACGGGAGTTGCATAATCTCATAGTCATAGGAACCTGTATAAGTCATGAAGAAAGCAATAACAATATACTAAACGATCGAGTGCTAAGCTAACGGAATGGGTCAAGTCAATCACATCATTCTCCTAATGATGTGATCCCGTTAATCAAATGACAACTCATGTCTATGGCTAGGAAACATAACCATCTTTGATCAACGAGCTAGTCAAGTAGAGGCATACTAGTGACACTCTGTTTGTCTATGTATTCACACATGTATTATGTTTCCGGTTAATACAATTCTAGCATGAATGATAAACATTTATCATGATATAAGGAAATAAATAATAACTTTATTATTGCCTCTAGGGCATATTTCCTTCAGTAATCGAGTTAGTTTTGTTAGGTCTTGATCCCTAGTATCCACTATGTTCTTAGACTGATGTTGCTCTAACTTTGCTATGCTTAATGCTTGTCACTTTGGGCCCAGGTGCCATGAACTCGGATCTGAACCATTTATGAATTCACCATTATATAAATGTTTTAGATACGATCTTGCAAGTTATAGTCACCTACTACGTGTTATGATCCGGCAACCCTGGAGTGACAACAACCGGGCCCACTCCCGGTGATGACCGTAGTTTGAGGAGTTCATGTATTCACTATGTGTTAATGCTTTGTTCCGGTTCTCTATTAAAAGGTGGCCTTAATATCCCTTAGTTTCCAATATGGACCCCGCTGCCACGGGAGGGTAGGACAAAAGATTTTATGCAAGTTCTTTTAATAAAGCACGTATGACTATTAACGGAATATATGCCTACATTATATCGACGAACTGGAGCTAGTGCCGTGTCGCCGTAGGTTATAACTGTCTCATGATGAATATCATCCAACAAGTCACCGATCCAATGCCTACGAATTTATCTTATATTGTTTCTGCTAAGTTACTACTGCTATCATCACTGTTACACTTGCTACAAAAATACTGCTAACACTGTTACTGTTACCGTTGCCACTGTCACTACTATCAAAACTATCATACTACTTTGCTACTGATCACTTTGCTGCAGATAATTAATCTCCAGGTGTAGTTGAATTGACAACTTAGCTGCTAATACCTTCAAATATTCTTTGGATCCCCTTGTGTCGAATCTATAAATTTGGGTTACTCTATGCTCAAAAACTATTGTGATCCCCTATACTTGTGGGTTATCAAGACCTTTTTTTGGCGCCGTTGCCGGGGAGCATAGCAATATTTGTTGAGTCACTTGGGATTATTATCATATTATCACTATGAAGAATCTGAAGGATGCTAAGACTAAGATATTTCCCTCAAAGACGAGGGGAGGTATGGAACTGCCATCCAGTTCTGCTTTAGGTTCACCTTCTGTTATAAGTAAATTTGCAACACCACCACATGCTATCAATTCTAATATGTCGCAAGTTATTGATGATGCTACTTCTGCTATGGATAATGCTTATGATGATGCTAGTACCTTGCTTGATAATGACGATGTTCCACCTGGTGAATTTCTTGATGAACAAATTGCTAGAGTAATACAACATGATGTTGTTGAATCTGATGATGATCTTGCAACTGAAACTCCTGAAACACCTGCTAGAACTAGCCTTCCTAGGTCTGAATTGCCTAAGGTACTGGAAGGTTATGTTATGAGTGAGGAGACAACTACAGATATTCTTGCTTGTAAGGATAGAGATGATCTAGAGAAATTATTATGCAAGTATAAAGAAAAATCTCTGAATGCTAGAATGAAATGTGATCCTATGTTTGCTACTTCACCTATCTTTATTGATGATAAGGATTATGAATTCTCTGTCGACCCAGAGTTGATTACTCTGGCTAAATCTGATCCTTTTCATGGTTATGAAACTGAAACTGCTGTGGCACATCTTACAAAGTTGAATGATATAGCCACCCTTTTTACTAATGATGAGAAAACTCGCTACTACTTTATTCTCAAATTGTTTCCGTTCTCATTAAAGGGTGATGCTAAAGCTTGGTACAATACTCTTTCTCCTGGTTGTGTGCGTAGTCCCCGGGATATGATTTATTACTTCTCTGAAAAATATTTTCCTGCTCATAAGAAACAAGCTGCCTTACAGGAAATATTTAACTTTGTGCAAACTAAAGAAGAGAGTCACCCACAAGCTTGGGGGAGGCTTTAGTTACTTAATGTTTTGCCTGATCATCCTCTTAAGAAAAATGAAATACTTGATAACTTCTATAATGGACTAACCGATGTTTCTAGGGACTTCCTAGATAGTTCTGCTGGTTGTGTATTCTGGGAACGAACTATTGCTCAAGCTGAAGAATTATTGAATAATATATTGAAAAATTATGATGATTGGACTCTTCCTGAACCACCGGCTAAACCAACTCCGAAGAAGAGGGGTGTATTATATGCAAGAGGCAAAGAAATCTATGAAGGAAAAGGTATTAAAGCTGAGGATGTTTAAAATTTACCTCCTATTGAAGAAATACATGGGCTTAATACACCACCACTGCCTAAGGTAGTAGAGGTAAATTCTCTTATGAAGTTCAATGAAAATGATAATCCTCGCAATATGCATCCTAGCCAATGCATTTATGAGTTTGAAAACTATATTAGAAAACAAGATCACTTCAATGCAAATGTTATGAAACAATTGGAATATAATTCTGATATGATTGCTCGCTTGGGTGACTTGTTATTTAGAATTTCAAATGATGTTAGAGATGTTGGAAAACATGCTTTTATGGTTCGAACTCTATTAGAACAAGTTGCTAAATCACAAAGAGAATTACTTGATGAAATGAATAATAACATACATGACTTTGCTGTTAGAGTTGCAACTAGAGGAGGTAAAATGACTCAGGAACCACTTTATCCCGAGGGACACCCAAAAAGAATTGAACAACCCTCACAAAGAAATAACACTAGTGCACCTAGTCCTTCTAAAAATAAAAGGAAGAAGAAAAATGATAGGACTTTGCATGCTTCTAGTGAACCTAAGATAGAGAAACCTCCTGATAATGAAAATGGAACTTCTATCTCCGATGCTGAAAGTCAATCTGGTAATGAACATCCACCTAATGATAATGAAAAAGATAATGTTGATGTTCATGAAGATGCTCAACCAAATAATGAAAAAGAACCAGATAATGACGTTGAAATAGAACCACCTGTTGATCTTGATAACCCACAACCTAAGAATAAAAGATATGATAAAAGAGACTTTGTTGCTAGAAAACACGGTAAAGAAAGAGAACCGTGGGTTCAAAAACCTATGCCTTTTCCACCCAAGTCAACTAAAAAGAATGATGATGAAGAATTTGAACGCTTTGCTGAAATGTTGAGGCCAGTCTTTTTGCATACTCACTTGACTGATATCCTTAAAATGCCTCCTTATGCAAAGTATACGAAAGACATCATCACAAATAAGAGAAAAATACCGGAAGCTGAAATCTCCACTATGCTTGCTAATTATACATTTAAAGATGGAGTACCTAAAAAACTTGGAGATCCGGGAATACCAACTATACCTTGCTCTATCAAAAAAATTATGTGAAAACTGCTTTGTGTGATTTAGGATCTGGTGTTAGTGTTATGCCTTTCTCTTTATATAAAAGACTTGATTTGAATAAACTCACACCTACTGAAATATCTTTGCAAATGGCTGACAAATCAACTGCCATACCTATCAGTATCTGTGAGGATGTGCCCGTTGTTGTTGCTAATGTTACTATTTTGACTGACTTTGTTATACTTGAGATACCCGAGGACGAGAACATGTCGATTATCCTTGGTAGACCATTCTTGAATACTGCAGGGGCTGTTATTGATTGCATTAAAAGCAAGCTCACTTTTCATATCAATGGTAATGAGCATACGGTGCACTTTCTGAAGAAACAATCCCAAGTGAATGGTATTAATGTTATTGAAAAATCTCCGACTATCACTATTGGAAGTTTTCAAATACCTCTACCCACTGTCAAAAAGAAATATGAAATGCCTATTGTTGGGGACATCCATATCCCCATTGAGGTAACTTAGTGATCTACGAAATTTCTTTGGTTTCATGCTAATCGAAAGTGGTTATTAATAAGACCTGATCAACCTTATTAACGAATCATTTTTGAGCGGTATGAATTTGATGAATTTAGTAAGCATTACCTTCTGTCCTTACTTTTTGTTTTGTGTTTCTATTAGTTAAATAAAATAAAATGTCATGTTTAGTCTGTTTTCTGAATTTCCCATGCAATAAAAAAAATGACCCAAAAATAAAAGTTCTGAGGATGCCCTGAAAATTTTATACGAATTTTTTCTGAATATTTCCGAATTTTTGGTGCAAATAATACCAGAGGGAGGTGCACCAAGTGGGCACAACCCACCTAGGCGCCCAGGACCCCTAGGCGTGCCCTAGTGGGTTGTGGTCCCCATGTGGGCCCCCTCACTTATCTCTTTAGCCCACATCATCACTTACCTCCAAAAAAATCTCCATTGCTTTCTCTCCCGTGTTCTTGCCCTCAAACTCGCGGATTTCGATCTCTTTGCTCGAAGTTCCGTTTCCGAAACTGTTTCGGGGGACTGTTGCTTGGTATGTGACTCCACCGTTTGTCCAATTAGTTTTTGTTTTAGTGGTTTATATTTTGAATAATTAGCTACTCTTGGTGCTGCTGTAGATGAGCTTGCATGTTGAATTCTTAGTGTTCTAAGTAGTTTGAATGCGTGCTATAGCCTCTATGTATCCCTATGAGTAGTTGCTATCAATTTTGTGAATTTTTGTTGAGAAAATTTTGTGGACTAAAAATTCAGATTTTTTTGTTCATAGGAAAATTGTACGCGGACATGATGAACCTATTTGGAAGGAGTTCCTCGAGGAGAAGATCCTCGGGGGCATCTTCTAGTGACAGTTCCGCCCGCCAATCTTATGTTGAACCGAGTGAAAGTTCCACACGAGGTGCCGCTACCAAAACATGCTTATGGCCTTGCGATGAGTATACGATGCGAGTGGGCATTAAGGAGGAATTTGAGCAATATGTTCACAATGCAGTCTCGGTCCCTACATTTCAGATAAGTGTGAACAACGCCACATTCTCAGTCAGACATTTGTTAAAGGATTTAAAATTTTCCCTCGTGAGTCTAGGGTGTCTTTTAAGTTTTATGATAATCCATTTACTATCTCACTGGAAAATTTTGCTCACCATTGCGAACTTCCATTTTGGGGTTCGCTTGATGAACCACCAAGGGCTGAGTTTGAAGCTTTCTTAACTAGTCTTTGCAACGGCGAGAGGAAGGGAGTGACACAAGGTAGAATAAAGAGTATACATTTTCCCGCAATTCAGTACTTTGCATTATTTAACGGGAAATGTATAGTAGGCAGCAAGACTGTAGTACACTTTGTGCTCTAGACTTGAGCCTCATACGCACCACTCTCACCGGTGAAAGGAATTATAACCTTGGGACAATTGTTGCACGCAGACTTCAACACAATGCTAACAGTGTCTGGTTCTATGGTGGAATTTATGCCCCTTTGATCCTATCCTGCCCAGACAGTATTTAGATTTTGGCACGTTGAAAGATCATAAAATTCTTAAGGGAAATATTCATGATTTCATTTGTAATCTATTGTTTAACCAAACATCTGTTGTGGACACATATTTGCCTGCGCCTGCTCTTTTTGACTATCACAGTAGAGGAAGATATTTTTTCTTGAGAGCGAGGCTCGAGCTCACAACGCAGCAGTGAAGGCAGCATAGCAGGCTGAGGCCTCCGCACCGAGAGCCTCCATGAGCTACCACGCCAACTACTATCCAGACTAATAATCGATTGCCAAGCTAGGCCAAAAGCCTAAGCTTGGGGGAGTACGTGTTCTCACCAACATTATATTCATGTTCACTTATATCATTCTATTTGTCGGTGTTCACACTTTTTCATTGTATCCATGCTTAGATTTATTTTCTTGCTTTCTTCTTGTGTGTTTGAAAAACTTTAGAAAAATCAAAAAAATTAGTTATAGTAATTTACTTTCCATGCATGCTTAGTAGTTGCACTAGAAAGAAAACCCAAAAAGATTTCCTTGTTCTTCTTTTGCTTGTTGGGAGATTTCCCGTGTAAATTGTTTTTCTCGTTTTTGCTTTTCCCTTTTATTTGCTTGTTCAAGAAATCCAAAAAATACCAAAAATATTTCACTGTGTTTCTCTGAATTTCTTTTTTTATTCGAGTCTTACCGAGGAGAAGATAACGATGAAAATGTTGAGTGGCCCTCATGTGAATAACTGTTGAACTAATAAGAGCACATTTTACCTTGTCTTCTACTGTTGAATAAAATGCTTTGCAGATTCCAGCTTAGTCCACGGCATTCTTGCACTATTATTATTTTCATCTTGTTAAGTTGAACCATTTCTGTTGTGTTCCCTAATCGAAAACAGTTCATCCGAGTGAATCGTATGCCGTATATCACATTGATCTGGATAACCGTTTCTGTTGCACTCCCTAATAGCAAACAATTCATCGGAGCGAACTGTATGCCGTATATCGCACACACATTGATATGGCTGCCCGTTTCTGTTGTTCTGCCTCATCGCAAACAGTTGGAATGGATTAACCGTGTGCCCTGCATCATACACGCAACTAAAATCTGAACCGTGTTTGATGACTCCGCCATCGCAAACGGTTTGCACCTTTTTGACCGGTTTTTTACATCCCCGTTTGCGATTAATGCATCACACACAGTTTCATCAAAGGGTCTCTGATCGTAGTGTCATGTTAGCAGCATCCTGCAGTAGTGGATAACATCCTTTGCACATATAAGCAACAGTGTTGTTGATTCATCCCATTTCTTAGTGGCAAATAAAGAGACCTGGATTACAATAGAATAAATTGTTCACACTTATGACATGGCAGGTGATACGTCTCCAACGTATCTACTTTTCCTCACGCTTTTTCTCTTGTTTTGGACTCTAATTTGCATGATTTGAATGAAACTACCCCCAGACTAACGCTGTTTTCAGCAGAACTACCATGGTGTTGTTTTTGTGCAGAAATAAAAGTTCTCGGAATGAAACGAAACTTTACGAGGAATTTTTATGGAATAAAAGAGAATTTTTGGATCCAAGACCCACCAGAGAGGGGCCCCTGGGTGGGCACAACCCACCAGGGCGCGCCCCCCTCTCCTGGCGCGCCCAGGTGGGTTGTACCCACCTGGTGGCCCCGCAGACGATCCCCCTAATACTATAAAGTCACATATTTTCAGGAAAAAATGAGACAGAAAAAATTACCGCGTTCCACGAGACGGAGCCGCCGGCAAGCCCTGTTCTTCCTCGAGAGGGCAGATCTGGAGTCCGTTTGGGGCTCCGGAGAG
Organism: Triticum aestivum; assembly: GCF_018294505.1. Classification (NCBI taxonomy): domain Eukaryota; kingdom Viridiplantae; phylum Streptophyta; class Magnoliopsida; order Poales; family Poaceae; genus Triticum; species Triticum aestivum. The sequence continues at coordinate 118,679,920 of NC_057808.1, forward strand.
GGGGATCTTCGTTCTTCGTCATCACCAACCCACCTCCATCACCAATTCCATGATCCTCCCCACCGGGAGTGAGTAATTCCTTCGTAGGCTCGCTGGTCGGTGAGGAGTTGGATGAGATTCATCATATAATCGAGTTAGTTTTGTTAGGGCTTGATCCCTAGAATCCACTATGTTCTTAGATTGATGTTGCTATGACTTTGCTATGCTTAATGCTTGTCTTTGGGCCCAGGTGCCATGAACTCAGATCTGAACCGTTTATGAATTCATCATTATATCCATGTTTTAGATCCGATCTTGCAAGTTATAGTCACCTACTACGTGTTATGATCCGGCAACCCCGGAGTGACAACAACCGGGCCCACTCCCGGTGATGACCGTAGTTTGAGGAGTTCATGTATTCACTATGTGTTAATGCTTTTTTCCGGTTCTCTATTAAAAGGAGGCCTTAATATCCCTTACTTTCCAATATGGACCCCGCTGCCATGGGAGGGTAGGACAAAAGATGTCATGCAAGTTCTTTTAATAAAGCACGTATGACTATTTATGGAATACATGCCTACATTATATCGATGAACTGGAGCTAGTGCCGTATCGCCCTAGGTTATAATTGTCTCATGATGAATATCATCCAACAAGTCACCGATCCAATGCCTACGAATTTATCTTATATTGTTTCTGCTAAGTTACTACTACTATCATCACTGTTACACTTGCTACAAAAATAATGCTATCACTGTTACTGTTACTGTTACCGTTGCCACTGTCACTACTATCAAAACTATCATACTACTTTGCTACTGATCACTTTGCTAAAGATAATTAATCTCCAAGTGTGGTTGAATTGACAACTCAGCTGCTAATACCTTCAAATATTCTTTGGCCCCCCTTGTGTTGAATCTATAAATTTGGGTTGAATACTCTACCCTCGAAAACTGTTGCGATCCCCTATACTTGTGGGTTATCAGCAGGAAATGGCATTGTGTAGGAGTGGCCAGCTTCACCGCACCACTTGATTACTCAAGAACACAAGCATACATGCAGTGCTAAAGAATGTATAAGCATCGATGGTGAGTGTACTGTCAATTTATCCCATTTCAGATTGGTAAATAAAGAGACACGATTCCTTGAGTTGGTACTTTGACCACACCACTGGATTATAGATCAACAAGCATACATGCAGTGCTAAGGAAGATCACTTGCTATGTTTAGTTTAATTTACATGGTATGAATAAGGAACTAGGTTGTACAACTAAAAAATGAAATTCAACTCCTGTTTTAGCTAGGAATGAAGTTGGTTCAGAGGTAGTAGAGAGGTTAGATCTTCTCTTCCTTCTCATACTGCGAGCAATATCTCTACTATATTTAGTTTAATTTACATGGTATGAATAAGGAACTAGGTTGTACAACTAAAAAATGAAATTGAGGAGAAACTTATGTTTATGAACTTCTTCATAATAAACTTTAAACATGCATTTGATGCAAATGACAAAAATAAACAACAGTTGCAATCATTGCTATCTAAATATACACAACAAAGTTTGAAGGCTCGAGAAGGACAAACATACGTTAGAAATGAAGACCGGCTCTATAAAGCCCTTTTCCATGTTGATGGGCGGGAAATTCAAGAAGTTTACCAGAGAGTCTTCTTCATAAGCATTGCCTTTATTCTACATTTTGTTAATAGTAAATATAGAAGTGATAATATAGGAACAAATGGAAGTTATTTAAGCTAAGATGAGAGTGATGCTACATAATCAACTAGCTTTAAATGTAGGTACATCATACAGCCAAAAGGTACTGACAAGAGTAATGCAGAGCTAAACATCTTCGGTAGCATTGGGTTTATTCAACATTTCAGTAAGAGTAAACATAGATCAGATGTGTACAAAATGGATGCCAAGGGAAAATAAGCTGCAGTGTAATGGTACATGAACAACTAGATGATAGTATAAGTATAGTGATAAAGGAAACACATACTTACAAGAACAATGTAGAGCTAAACTTCTTCATAAGCATTGGGTTTATTCTACATTAATGTAAGCATTAATATAGATCTGATAATTAGGAGAGAACAATGGATATGCAGGTTAGCATGCACACTGATGTCACATAATCAACCAGGTATGAATGTAAGTATAGCGATACAAGACAACAGGTACTAACAAGAGCAAAGCAGCAAGCAACATAGTTGCGATATCCTAGGTTTTGTGGCGCTGGTTCTATCGCCAATATAAGTGGGGCGCTGTCTGATTTCTATGGTACCACCACCTTTTTCAAGGACTTTGCTACTACTCCTTCAAGTTCTACAATCACTCTCTTCATTTTGGATGTCTGATACACAAGAGCAACATTTGAATGAAAAAACATGGTATGATGACAAATGAAATGTGTATTGATAATGGGTGCGCATGGCGACTTCACATATATGATGAGTAAACTAAGTACATGGCGGTGCAAAGAAGCAAAAGAAACGCAAGACAGCTTATGCAAGTTACGTGCAACCAATAAAACCTTGACAAATTAGAACATGCACCTTGTAGGGTGAACAGGATAGGCCATCTGCCTTTGACTCCTTGAGTTCAGAATAGTCATTAGGATCATATTCTGAACACGAATCTGTAGGTGCGGAGCATGTGGGCTTCATTCCATCCAGAATGGAACTCAATGCCTCGATGCCATGTTTCTTAGTCATTGCACTGTTCCGGGATACTCTTCTGATGTGCGCATTCTCATACTGATTGTGATTTTGTTCAATATCTGAGAAGTATGACAACATAAATAGTAGTGATATTATCTTTGTAATGCAGAGGATATTCTAATATAATAGGGGGTCCTTGTAAACCCTTGTCTGCTATTACTGGATTTTGATGAGAGAGCCCTTGTGTGCTGTAATTTGGTGCGTACAATAATATAATCTGGCACAACTACACACAAAAATAGGCTCCCTGTTGGGAGCTCCAGAAGTGAGGATAGTTGGCAGATGATAGGTTCATAATATGTTGTATTGAAAGTTTATTGCGAAACCATGACAACAAGAGTGCACAGAGAAATAGTATTCCAACATGTCTCTATATGTGGTGCACATGCATTTCAAAATTCACGTAGTAACATTAGCTGACCAATTAAATGTAAGCTTTGGAAATATGAGTGGCATGTAGTTTTGCTTGAAGGATGGAGTGCTGCTAATACGACACAAAGCCACTATGTAGATTATAATGTTGTTAAAAGGGGGACACCATAAGCATCATAAATAAATCGGGGAAGTGGAACTGACTGGAAAATATAGGGTTGTATTGCCGCTACTAATCGAAATCCTATCGATCACCTACAGGCCAGCTCTATTCACCTGAAGGTGCGCTACTGTTACTACCAATCTAGTCTCTCAGAGGCCGCACAGCTCCCAGCATTTCCTGGATACTATGGCAGACGAACTCGAATTGTTGAAAGCAACTTGCAGAAGCGGCCAAATAGAGCTATCAACTGCAGATGTCCCTTCTTGCCTTCTTGACGAGGAACATACTTTACTTATTAAAGAAGAACAGTAGAGGGACATCTTAAAGAATAGAAGAGGAAGCATATTAGGGAGATTCCGTTTCTTTCTATACAATGTTGGTTTCGCACCCATGATGAATCAGAGCATTCAAAGAAATGTAGTTCCATGATGTCTCTCTCTCTCTCTATGTGGCCACAGGAATTTGGAAACTCAAGTGGGAGCATGATACGTCTCCAACATATCTATAATTTTTTATTGTTCCATGCTATTATATTATCTGTTTTGGATGTTTTATATGCATTTATATGCTATTTTATATTTTTCGGGACTAACCTATTAACGTAGAGCCCAGTGCCAGTTTATGTTTTTCCTTCTTTTTGAGTTTACAGAAAAGGAATACCAAACGGAGTCCAAATGAGCTGAAACTTTACGGGTTGATGCACGTTTTTGTCCTTGTTTCTCCGATAGGAATCTTGGGGCACTCTTTGAGGTTCTTTATGTTGGATTGAAATATTATGAATCTGAAGTTGTTTGATGCATATCGTATAATTGATCCACGGATACTTGTGGTGACATTGGAGTATCTAAGGGTTGATTGATGTGTATCATATGGTCTTATTTTACTACGAACTCTAGGGTTGTTTGTGACACTTATAGGAATAGCTCAATGGATTGATCGGAAAGAATAACTTTGAGGTGGTTTCGTACCCTACAAGCAATTTCATCTTATGTTCTCCGCGATAGGAACTTTGGAGCGACTTTTGTCGCACGTTGAGGGATTGCCATATGATTTAATTATGTTATCATTGTTGAGAGAACTTGCAGTAGTGAAAGTATGAACCATAGGCCTTGTTTCCAAGCATTGCAATACCGTATTCGCTCACTTTTATCACTAGTTACCTTGTTGTTTTTATATTTTCAAATTACAAAAATCTATATCTACTATCCATATTACACTTGTATCACCATCTCTTCGCCGAATTAGTGCACCTATACAATTTACCATTGTATTGGGTGTGTTGGGGACACAAGAGACTCTTTGTTATTTGGTTGCAGGGTTGTTTGAGAGAGACCATCTTCATCCTACGCCTCCCACGTATTGATAAACCTTAGGTCATCCACTTGAGGGAAATTTGCTACTGTCCTACAAAACTCTGCACTTGGAGGCCCAACAACGTCTACAAGGATGGAGTTGCGTAGTAGACATCAAGCTATTTTCTGGCGTCGTTGCCGGGGAGGTGAGTGCTTGAAGGTATATCTTTAGATCTTGCAATTGAATCTTTTAGTTTCTTGTTTTATCACTAGTTTAGTCTATAAAAGAAAACTAAAAACATGGAATTGAGGTTGCCTCATATGCTTCATCTTTTTAATGTCTTTCGTGAAAACGATGGAAAGGAAAATTGTGCTCAAGTGTTAGAAGAAGAAGTTAATAAAATGTTTGGCATACAATCTTTGAATGATGAGCATGATTGCAATGCTGTTAGTATGAATTCTTTGGATATCCATGATGCTAATGGTATGCAAAGCCATAAGCTTGAGGATGCTATGTTTGATGAAGATGATATTTTTTGTCCCCAAGTTTTGATGAGAAAATTTATTATGACGATAGCATGCCTCCTATTTATGATGATTATGTTGATGAAAGTGGGTTTGGAAGAGTGTCAACTCTAGGTAATGATCCCACTATTGTGGAGGGTGTTGAATCTTTTCACAATATTGATAAAAGTGGATTTGGAGAGGTCATGACTTTATTTAGTGATGAATCCACTATTTTGGAAGAGGTTCCAATTGATTATGAGAACAAAGTTGCTATTTATGATGATTATTGTGATGACATGTATGCCATAAAGAATAATGATAATCATGAAACTTGTCATCATGATTTTAATTTTCAATTGGATTATGTATCTCATGATGGTTTTATTTTTTAATTCATTCATGATGCTACTGAAAATCATTATGAGGGAGGAACATGTGCTCTTACATATTGCAATAATATCAAGTTTTCTCTCGAAGTGTTGAAAATCTTGAAGTTTTACTTGCTTTACCGTCCTATGCTAGTTGATTCTTGCTCCCATAAGTTGTTTGCTCACAAAATCCCTATGCATAGGAAGTGGGATAGACTTAAATGTGCTTTTCATATGCTTCTTGATGCTCCCATTATGTTTCAATTCTTATCTTTTATGTGAGCATCATTGAAATCATCATGCCTAGCTAGAAAGGCATTAAACAAAAGCGCTTGTTGGGAGACAACCCAACATTTACCCCTAATGTTTTTGTGTGCCCACATGATTAAGCTACTGTAGTAATCATGTTTTATAGGTTTTGTTTCAATAAAGTGCCAAGTAGGACCTTTGGGATGGTCTATGGTGATAGTTGATTTGATCTTGCTGAAAAACAGAAACTTTTGCGCCCAGTAAAATATTTTTAATTTTTTACAGGAGCGTGATAAAATACTGATTCTTTTTGCAAAATATTGATATAAAAATTTCCTAGGCTGTCCTAATTTTTCAGAATTTTTGGAGTTACAGAAGTATGGAAAGTTTCCAGATTACACAGACTGTTCTGTTTTTGACACATTCTGTTTTCATTGTGTTGTTTGCGTATTTTGATGAATCTATGAGTAGTATCGGAGGGTATGAACCATGGACAAGTTGTAATACAGTAGATATAACACCAATATAAATTTAGAATGAGTTCACAACAGTACCTAAGTGGTGATTTGCTTTATTATACTAACGGAGCTTACGAGTTTTCTGTTAAGTTTTGTGTTGTGAAGTTTTCAAGTTTTGGGTAAAGATTTGATGGACTACGGAATAAGGAGTGGCAAGAGCCTAAGCTTGGGGATGCCCAAGGAACCCCAAGGAAATATTCAAGGACAACCAAGAGCCTAAGCTTGGGGATGCCCCGGATGGCATCCACTCTTTTGTCTTCGTTCATCAGTAAATTTACTTGAGGCTATATTTTTATTCACCACATGATATGAGTTTTTCTTGGAGCGTCATTTTATTTTACTAGGATTTGCTTGCTGTTATTTAGAGTAATGTTTTGCATCTTTTATTTCAATAAAAAGGTCAAGTATAGCTTTACCATGCTTATTTTGCAAGTCTATATGTTGTTGTTTGAAAACAGAAAGTTTGATGTTATGTTTTGAATATTGGTGAATAGTCAGAACATGATAAAATCTTAAAAAATTTACACAATGAGTAACAACAATTATCTACAGTGTGGTAATTTTTCAGAATTTTTGGAGTTAAAGAAGTATGATTCCTCTTGCATTCTTTACAGACTATCCAGTTTAGACAGATTGCTGTTATGATTGCATTGTTTGCATATGTTTGCTTGTTTAATGATTCTATATGAGGATAGGAGTATTAAATATGCAGAGGCATTTAGTATGCAATGTTAAATAATAATTTTAGTGATTTGCTACAGTAGAGAATGATAAGGTTTATGCATTGATTTATACTAACTTATCTCATGAGTTCTTGTTGAGTTTTGTGTGGATGAAGTCTTAAGATTTAGGGAAACCGCGATATGAAAGGAATTAAGGAGACACAAAAGCTCAAGCTTGGGGATTCCCAAGGCATCCCAAGTTAATATTTCAAGAAGTCTCAAGCATCTAAGCTTGGGGATGCCCCGGTTGGCATCCCACCTGTCTTCTTCAACAACTATCGGTCAGTTTTAGTTGAGCCTAAGTTTTTGCTTCCTCACATGATATGTGCTATCCTTGCAATGTCATTTTAGTTAGTTTTGCTTGATGTTTGAGTAATAACCCAAGATCTGAAATTCTTAAATGTTAGAGAGTCTTCACATAGTTACATACTTATTCGACCACTCATTGATCTTCACTTATATCTTTTGGAGTAGTTTGTCATTTGCTCTAGTGCTTCACTTATATCTTTTTAGAGCATGGCGGTGGTTTTATTTTGAAGAAATTGATGAACTCTCATGATTCACTTATATTATTTTGAGAGTCTTTCTAAACAGCATGGTAATTTGCTTTGGTTATGAATTTAGTCCTAATATGATGGGCATCCAAGAGGGATATAATAAAAACCTTCATATAAAGAGCATTGAATATATGAGAAGTTTGATTCCTTGCATTTGTTTTGAGATATAGAGATGGTGATATTAGAGCCATGCTAGTGAGTAATTGTGGATTGGTAGAAATACTTGTGTTGAAGTTTGTGATTCCCGTAGCATGCACGTATGGTGAACCGTTATGTGATGAAGTCAGAGGATGATTTGTTTATTGATTATCTTCCTTATGAGTGGCGGTCGGGGACGAGCGATGGTCTTTTCCTACCAATCTATCCCCCTAGGAGCATGTGTGTAGTACTTTTTTTAATGACTAATAGGCTTTTGCAATAAGTATGTGAGTTCTTTATGACTAATGTTGAGTCCATGGATTATACGCACTCTCATCCTTCCACCGTTGCTAGCCTCTCTAGTACCGCACAACTTTCACCGGTGCATTAAACCCACCATTACCCTTCCTCAAAACAGCCGCCATACCTATCTATTATGGCATTTCCATAGCCATTCCGAGATATATTGCCATGCAACTTCCACTGTTCCGTTTATTATGACACGCTTCATCATTGTCATATTGCTTTGCATGATCATGTAGTTGACATAGTATTTGTGGCAAAGCCACCATTCATAATTTTTATACATGTCACTCTTGAGTCATTGCACATCCCGGTACACCGCCGGAGGCATTCATATAGAGTCATATTTTGTTTTAAGTATCGAGTTGTAACTCTTGAGTTGTATGTAAATAAAAGTGTGATGATCTTCATTATTAGAGCATTGCCCCATGTGAGGAAAAATAAAAGAGGCCAAAGAAGCCAACAAAAAAGAGAGGCCAAAGAAGCCAAACAAAAAATGAGAGAAAAGAGAGAAGGGGCAATGTTACTATCCTTCTTCCACACTTGTGCTTCAAAGTAGCACCTTGATCTTCATGATAGAGAGTCTCTTCTTTGGCTTGGGTGAAGAGAGCATCTGATTGCTCTTTTCACTTCTTCAGGAACTCAGCTACATTCTCAAGGGCTGCTGCGCGCTTTCTTTCAGCCTTTACTAGAGCAACGAGGACACGAACACTTGATGACTCCACCTAGCTTGTGAGCAATCCAGCATCATCTGGGAATTTGCACATTGTGTCTAATCCGGCATCATTAGGGAAATGGCACCTTGTGTGTAATCCAGCCTCATTTTCGAAACATGATCTCGAGGTTGACCATACTTCCCTCCTCGCAGGAACTGCTTCCTGACATGAAGAAGTTACTTCTTTTTTAGATCAATAGTCAGAGCTCCCTAGATCCATTAAGTAGAAGCCCGATAAACAGGACTAGGAGAAGCGAATTCAAAAGGAGAAATATAAAAACAGACTGCAAGGTGAGAACACCCACTTCCTAAATCAAGTTAAAAAGGAAAGCATTAGGATGATTAAGAATGTGCTTATTACATATCAAACAGAGCCAGCTCATAGAAACTACGACGTATACATCGAAGAACACAAGGCAAAGAGAAATAGAAAAATCATCAAACAGGTGCACTAAGCCAAGAGTTGCTGCACCAAAACAACCGGCAACCAGATGATCTCCAGGCCGTCTGTAGGCGCGTTTGACTGACTAGCTTCAACACCAAATTAGAAAAGATTCATCCTATGGCATGGCGGGTCCACTAAGTAAATTGAGATCCTACAAATGATTGAGAGCCTAATCAAGTGTACAGGAAATTGTTTGTCTTGCCTATTATTGTTTAATAATCTGCCACACTTCTGGATTGCATGGCAAGAACCCTAGCCAAGCAGACAACATGGCTGACGTTGTTTTCAGCTCGGGGCTTGCCCAGGGCCTGGTCTGGTCCTGTGTTCACTACTGCTGCCAGACACATACCATGGCAAAGTAAAAAATGGTCAAAAGAGGGGGCTCCCTCCAATTTCATTAACGAAACAATCAAGGACACACAAAACATCCAGTACTACTAGTCGGGTTCTCAATGTCAAAGTAATTGAAAGGTTGTTACTTACCAAAGCTTGTTTTACAGGTTCGGTGCAGCTCCTATTTAATTTGCGACTGAAGGAAATATGCCCTAGAGGCAATAATATAGTATTATATATTTCCTTATATCATGATAAATGTTTATTAGTCATGCTAGAATTGTATTAACCGGAAACATAACACATGTGTGAATATATAGACAAACAGAGTGTCACTAGTATGCCTCTACTTGACTAGCTCGTTAATCAAAGATGGTTATGTTTCCTAGCCATAGACATAAGTTGTCATTTGATTAACGAGATCACCTCATTAGGAGAATGACGTGATTGACTTGACCCATTCCGTTAGCTTAGCACTCGATCGTTTAGTATGTTGCTATTGCTTTCATCATGACTTATACATGTTCCTATGACTATGAGATTATGCAACTCCCGTTTACCGGAGGAACACTTTGTGTGCTACCAAACGTCACAACGTAAATGGGTGATTATAAAGGTGCTCTACAGGTGTCTCCAAAGGTACTTGTTGGGTTGGCGTATTTCGAGATTAGGATTTGTCACTCCGATTGTCGGAGAGGTATCTCTGGGCCCACTCGGTAATGCACATCACTATAAGCCTTGCAAGCATTGTGACTAATGAGTTAGTTGCGGGATGATGTGTTACGGAACGAGTAAAGAGACTTGCCGGTAACGAGATTGAACTAGGTATCGAGATACCGACGATCAAATCTCGGGCAAGTAACATACCGGTGACAAAGGGAACAACGTATGTTGTTATGCGGTCTGACCGATAAAGATCTTCGTAGAATATGTGGGAGCCAATATGGGCATCCAGGTCCCGCTATTGGTTATTGACCGGAGACGTGTCTCGGTCATGTCTACATAGTTCTCGAACCCGTAGGGTCCGCACGCTTAACGTTACGATGACAGTTTTATTGAGTTTTGATGTACCGAAGGAGTTCGGAGTCCCGGATGAGATCGGGGATATGACGAGGAGTCTCGAAATGGTCGAGACGTAAAAATCGATATATTGGACGACTATATTCGGACTTCGGAAAGGTTCCGAGTGATTCGGGTATTTTTCGGAGTACCGGAGAGTTACGGGAATTCGTATTGGGCCTTAATGGGCCATACGGGAAAGGAGAGAAAGGCCTCAAAAGGTGGCCGCACCCCTCCCCATGGTCTGGTCCGAATTGGACTAGGGAAGGGGGGCGCACCCTTCCTTCTTTCTCCTTCCCCCTTCCCTTCTCCTACTCCCACAAGGAAAGGAGGAGTCCTACTCCCGGTGGGAGTAGGACTCCCCCCTATGGCGCGCCTCTCCCCTTGGCCGGCTGCCTCCCCCTTGCTCCTTTATATACGGGGGCAGGGGGGCACCCCAGAGACACAACAATTGATCCTTGAGATCTCTTAGCCGTGTGCGGTGCCCCCTCCACCATATTACACCTCGATAATACCGTTGCGGAGCTTAGGCGAAGCCCTGCGTCGGTGGAACATCATCATCATCGTCACCACGCCGTCGTGCTGACGAAACTCTCCCTCAACACTCGGCTGGATCGGAGTTCGAGGGACGTCATCGAGCTGAACGTGTGTAGAACTCGGAGGTGCCGTGCGTTCGGTACTTGATCGGTCGGATCGTGAAGACGTACGACTACATCAACCGCGTTGTGATAACGCTTCCGCTGTCGGTCTACGAGGGTACGTGGACAACACTCTCCCCTCTCGTTGCTATGCATCACCATGATCTTGCGTGTGCGTAGGAATTTTTTTGAAATTACTGCGTTCCCCAACAGTGGCATCCGAGCCTGGTTTTATGCGTTGATGCTATGCACGAGTAGAACACAAGTGAGTTGTGGGCGATATAAGTCATACTGCTTACCAGCATGTCATACTTTGGTTCAGCGGTATTGTGAGATGAAGCGGCCCGGACCGACATTACGCGTACGCTTCGCGAGACTGGTTTCACCGTTGCGAGCACTCGTTGCTTAAAGGTGACCGGCGGGTGTCTGTCTCTCTCACTTTAGTTGAACCGAGTGTGGCTACGCCCGGTCCTTGCGAAGGTTAAAACAACACCAACTTGACAAACTATCGTTGTGGTTTTGATGCGTAGGTAAGAACGGTTCTTGCTAAGCCCGTAGCAGCCACGTAAAACTTGCAACAACAAAGTAGAGGACGTCTAACTTGTTTTTGCAGGGCATGTTGTGATGTGATATGGTCAAGACATGATGTGATATAATTTGTTGTATGAGATGATCATGTTTTGTAACCGAGTTATCGGCAACTGGCAGGAGCCATATAGTTGTCGTTTTATTGTATGCAATGCAATCGCCATGTAATGCTTTACTTTATCACTAAGCGGTAGCGATAGTCGTAGATGCATAAGATTGACGAGACGACAACGATGCTACGATGGAGATCAAGGTGTCGCGCCGGTGACGATGGTGATCATGACGGTGCTTCGGAGATGGAGATCACAAGCACAAGATGATGATGGCCATATCATATCACTTATATTGATTGCATGTGATGTTAATCCTTTATGCATCTTATCTTGCTTGTTTGACGGTAGCATTATGAGATGATCCTTCACTAAATTATCAAAGTATAAGTGTTCTCCCTGAGTATGCACCGTTGCGAAAGCTCTTCGTGCTGAGACACCACGTGATGATCGGGTTTGATAGGCTCTATGTTCAAATACAACGGGTGCAAAACAGTTGCACACGCGGAATACTCAGGTTAAACTTGACGAGCCTAGCATATAACAGATATGGCCTCGGAACACGGAGACCGAAAGGTCGAGCGTGAATCATATAGTAGATATGATCAACATAGTGATGTTCACCGTTGAAACTACTCCATCTCACGTGATGATCGAACATGGTTTAGTTGATATGGATCACGTGATCACTTAGAGGATTAGAGGGATGTCTATGTAAGTGGGAGTTCTGAAGTAATATGATTAATTGAACTTAAATTTATCATGAACTTAGTCCTGATAGTATTTTGCAAATTATGTTGTAGATCAATAGCTCGCGTTGTTGCTTCCCTGTTTTATTTTTGATATGTTCCTAGAGAAAATTATGTTGAAAGATGTTAGTAGCAAAGATGCGGATTGGATCCGTGATCTGAGGATTATCCTCATTGCTGCACAGAAAAATTATGTCCTTGATGCACCGCTAGGTGACAGACCTATTGCAGGAGCAGATGCAGACGTTATGAACGTTTGGCTAGCTCAATATGATGACTACTTGATAGTTTAGTGCACCATGCTTAACGGCTTAGAATCGGGACTTCAAAGACGTTTTGAACGTCATGGACCATATGAGATGTTCCAGGAGTTGAAGTTAATATTTCAAGCAAATACCCGAGTTGAGAGATATGAAGTCTCCAACAAGTTCTATAGCTAAAAGATGGAGGAGAATCGCTCAACTAGTGAGCATGTGCTCAGATTGTCTGGGTACTACAATCGCTTGAATCAAGTGGGAGTTAATCTTCCAGATAAAATAGTGATTGACAGAATTCTCTAGTCACCATCACCAAGTTAGTAGAACTTCGTGATGAACTATAGTATGCAAGGGATGACGAAAGTAATTCCCGAGCTCTTCGTGATGCTGAAATCGACGAAGGTAGAAATCAAGAAAAACATCAAGTGTTGATGGTTGACGAGACCACTAGTTTCAAGAAAAGGGCAAAGGGAAGAAGGGGAACTTCAAGAAGAACGGCAAGCAAGTTGCTGCTCAAGTGAAGAAGCCTAAGTCTGGTCCTAAGCCTGAGACTAAGTGCTTCTACTGCAAAGGGACTGGTCACTGGAAGCGGAACTACCCCAACTATTTGGTGGATAAGAAGGATGGCAAAGTGAACAAAGGTATATTTGATATACAGATTATTGATGTGTACTTTACTAGTGTTTATAGCAACCCCTCGGTAATTGATACTGGTTCAGTTGCTAAGAGTAGTAACTCGAAACGGGAGTTGCAGAATAAACAGAGACTAGTAAAAGTGAACAAAGGTATATTTGATATACAGATTATTGATGTGTACTTTACTAGTGTTTATAGCAACCCCTCGGTAATTGATACTGGTTCAGTTGCTAAAGAGTAGTAACTCGAAAACGGGAGTTGCAGAATAAACAGAGACTAGTAAAAGGCGAGGTGACGATGTGTGTTGGAAGTAGTTCCAAGATTGATATGATCATCATCGCACACTCCCTGTACTTTCGGGATTAGTGTTGAAACTAAATAAGTGTTATTTGGTGTTTGCGTTGAGCATGAATATGATTTGATCATGTTTATTGCAATACGGTTATTCATTTAAATTAGAGAACAATTGTTGTTCTGTTTACATGAATAAAACCTTCTATGGTCATACACACCAACGAAAATGGTTTGTTGGATCTCGATCGTAGTGATACACATATTCATAATATTGAAGCCAAAAGATGCAAAGTTAATAATGATAGTGCAACTTATTTGTGGCACTGCCGTTTAGGTCATATTGGTGTAAAGCGCATGAAGAAACTCCATACTGATGGGATTTTGGAATCACTTGATTATGAATCACTTGATGCTTGCGAACCGTGCCTCATGGGCAAGATGACTAAAACGCCGTTCTCCGGAACTATGGAGAGAGCAACAGATTTGTTGGAAATCATACATACAGATGTATGTGGTCCGATGAATATTGAGGCTCGTAGCAGGTATCATTATTTTCTGACCTTCACAGATGATTTGAGCAGATATGGGTATATCTACTTAATGAAACAAGAGTCTGAAACATTTGAAAAGTTCATATAATTTCAGAGTGAAGCAGAAAATCATCGTAACAAGAAAATAAAGTTTCTACGATCTGATCGTGGAGAAGAGTATTTAAGTTACGAGTTTGGCCTTCAGTTAAAACAATGTGGAATAGTTTCACAAATTCATGCCACCTGGAACACCACAGCATAATGGTGTGTCCGAACGTCATAACCGTACTTTATTGGATATAGTGCAATCTATGATGTCTCTTACCAATTTACCACTAATCGTTTTGGGGGTTATGCATTAGAGACAGCTGCATTCACGTTAAATAGGGCACCATCAAAATCCGTTGAGACGACGCCTTATGAACTGTGGTTTGGCAAGAAACCAAAGTTGTCGTTTCTTAAAATTTTGGGGTTGCGATGCTTATGTGAAAAAGTTTCATCCTGATAAGCTCAAACCCAAATCGGAGAAATGTGTCTTCATAGGATACCCAAAGGAGACAGTTGGGTACACCTTCTATCACAGATCCGAAGGCAAGACATTCGTTGCTAAGTATGGATCCTTTCTAGAGAAGGAGTTTCTCTCGAAAGATGTGAGTGGGAGGAAAGTAGAACTTGATGAGGTAACTGTACCTGCTCCCTTATTGGATCACAGAAATCTGTTCCTGTGACTTCTACACCAATTAGTGAGGAAGTTAATGATGATGATCATGTAACTTCAGATCAAGTTACTACCAAACCTCGTAGGTAAACCAGAGTAAGATCCGCACCAGAGTGGTACGGTAATCCTGTTCTGGAGGTTATGTTACTAGACCATGACGAACCTACGAACTATGAAGAAGCGATGGTGAGCCCAGATTCCGCAAAATGGCTTGAGGCCATGAAATCTGAGATGAGATCCATGTATGAAGAACAAAGTATGGACTTTGATTGACTTGCCCAATGATCGGCGAGCCATTGAGATTAAATGGATCTTCAAGAGGAAGACGGATGCTGATAGTAGTGTCACTATCTACAAAGCTAGAATTGTCGCAAAAAGGTTTTCGACAAGTTCAAGATGTTGACTACGATGAGAGTTTCTCACTCGTATCTATGCTTAACTCTGTCTGAATCATGTTAGTAATTGCCGCATTTTATGAAATCTGGCAAATGGATAAACAAAACTACATTCCTTAATGGATTTATTAAAGAAGAGTTGTATATGATGCAACCAGAAGGTTTTGTCAATCCTAAAGGTGCTAACAAAATATGCAAGCTCCAGCGATCCATCTATGGACTGGTGCAAGCATCTCGGAGTTGGAATATACACTTTGATAAGTTGATCAAAGGATATAGTGTTATACAGACTTGCGGTGAAGCCTGTATTTACAAGAAAGTGAGTGGGAGCACTACAGCATTTCTGATAGGTATATGTGAATGACATATTGTTAATCAGAAATAATGTAGAATTATTCTGCAAAGCATAAAGGAGTGTTTGAAAGGAGTTTTTCAAAGATAGACCTCGGTGAAGCTGCTTACATATTGAGCATCAAGATCTATAGAGATAGATGAAGACGCTTGATAAGTTTTTCAATGAGTACATACCTTAACAAGATTTTGAAGTAGTTCAAAATAGAACAGTCAAAGAAAGAGTTCTTGCCTGTGTTACAAGGTGTGAAATTGAGTAAAGACTCAAAGCCCGACCACGGCAAAAGATAGAAAGAGAATGAAAGTCATTCCCTATGCCTTGGCCATAGGTTCTATAAAGTATGCCATGCTGTGTACCAGATCTATTGTATACCCTACACTGATTTTGGCAAGGGAGTACAATAGTGATCTAGGAGTAGATCACTGGAACAGCGGTCAAAATTATCCTTAGTGGAATAAGGATATGTTTCTCGATTATGGAAGTGACAAAAGGTTCGTCGTAAAGGGTTACGTCGATGCAAGTTTTGACACTAAATCTAGATGACTCTAAGTCTCGGTCTAGATACATATTGAAAGTGGGAGCAATTAGCTAGAGTAGCTCCGTGCAGAGCATTGTAGACATAGAAATTTGCAAAATACTTACGGATCTGAATGTGACAGACCCGTTGACTAAAATTATCTCACAATCAAAACATGATCACACCTTAGTACTCTTTGGGTGTTAATCACATAGCGATGTGAACTAGATTATTGACTCTAGTAAACCCTTTGAGTGTTGGTCACATAGAGATGTGAACTATGGGTGTTAATCACATGGTGATGTGAATTATTGATGTTAAATCACATGGCGATGTGAACTAGATTATTGACTCTAGTGCAAGTGGGAGACTGAAGGAAATATGCCCTAGAGGCAATAATAAAGTATTATATATTTCCTTATATCATGATAAATGTTTATTATTCATGCTAGAATTGTATTAACCGGAAACATAATACATGTGTGAATATATAGACAAACAGAGTGTCACTAGTATGCCTCTACTTGACTAGCTCGTTAATCAAAGATGGTTATGTTTCCTAGCCATAGACATAAGTTGTCATTTGATTAACGAGATCACCTCATTAGGAGAATGACGTGATTGACTTGACCCATTCCGTTAGCTTAGCACTCGATCGTTTAGTATGTTGCTATTGCTTTCTTCATGACTTATACATGTTCCTATGACTATGAGATTATGCAACTCCCGTTTACCGGAGGAACACTTTGTGTGCTACCAAACGTCACAACGTAAATGGGTGATTATAAAGGTGCTCTACAGGTGTCTCCAAAGGTACTTGTTGGGTTGGCGTATTTCGAGATTAGGATTTGTCACTCCGATTGTCGGAGAGGTATCTCTGGGCCCACTCGGTAATGCACATCACTATAAGCCTTGCAAGCATTGTGACTAATGAGTTAGTTGCGGGATGATGTGTTACGGAACGAGTAAAGAGACTTGCCGGTAACGAGATTGAACTAGGTATCGAGATACCGACGATCAAATCTCGGGCAAGTAACATACCGGTGACAAAGGGAACAACGTATGTTGTTATGCGGTCTGACCGATAAAGATCTTCGTAGAATATGTGGGAGCCAATATGGGCATCCAGGTCCCGCTATTGGTTATTGACCGGAGACGTGTCTCGGTCATGTCTACATAGTTCTCGAACCCGTAGGGTCCGCACGCTTAACGTTACGATGACAGTTTTATTGAGTTTTGATGTACCGAAGGAGTTCGGAGTCCCGGATGAGATCGGGGATATGACGAGGAGTCTCGAAATGGTCGAGACGTAAAAATCGATATATTGGACGACTATATTCGGACTTCGGAAAGGTTCCGAGTGATTCGGGTATTTTTCGGAGTACCGGAGAGTTACGGGAATTCGTATTGGGCCTTAATGGGCCATACGGGAAAGGAGAAAAAGGCCTCAAAAGGTGGCCGCACCCCTCCCCATGGTCTGGTCCGAATTGGACTAGGGAAGGGGGGCGCACCCTTCCTTCTTTCTCCTTCCCCCTTCCCTTCTCCTACTCCCACAAGGAAAGGAGGAGTCCTACTCCCGGTGGGAGTAGGACTCCCCCCTATGGCGCGCCTCTCCCCTTGGCCGGCTGCCTCCCCCTTGCTCCTTTATATACGGGGGCAGGGGGGCACCCCAGAGACACAACAATTGATCCTTGAGATCTCTTAGCCGTGTGCGGTGCCCCCCTCCACCATATTACACCTCGATAATACCGTTGCGGAGCTTAGGCGAAGCCCTGCGTCGGTGGAACATCATCATCATCGTCACCACGCCGTCGTGCTGACGAAACTCTCCCTCAACACTCGGCTGGATCGGAGTTCGAGGGACGTCATCGAGCTGAACGTGTGTAGAACTCGGAGGTGCCGTGCGTTCGGTACTTGATCGGTCGGATCGTGAAGACGTACGACTACATCAACCGCGTTGTGATAACGCTTCCGCTGTCGGTCTACGAGGGTACGTGGACAACACTCTCCCCTCTCGTTGCTATGCATCACCATGATCTTGCGTGTGCGTAGGAAAGTTTTTGAAATTACTGCGTTCCCCAACAGCGACGCTCCTTGAAGATGTCGCCAGCATCCCGTATTTGATCTTCATTGCTCTTCTGCATGTTCGCATTCGTAGTTTTAAAATCTCAACATGGCAAGAAAAATATAGTAATACTCACGCATCTTGTGGGCAACATTAAAGCACTCATCTGCCATGTTAGCACGAGTGATTTTTAATATCCTACTATGTGGCTCTTCAACTTTGCTAGAACTACCTTGTGGTTTCATTTTGAGTGAATAGAACAGGGGGGTCACCTCCCTGCTATTCTAAAAAACTTTCCATCAGTTGCGACACTACTGGTTACAGCTGAAGAACCTACCCAAGCACAGCATAATAAAGGAGCGACACACAATTACAAGATGATATTCTGTTGGACAATGTAAGCTATAACCAATTACTTTTACCGGAACGATAGCAGCCAGGAAATTTGAAGAGTAGGTATGAACATAATGGGAACTGCACATGTACTGCTTAGAGAATCAATATACACCTTACCAATCGAGGAGGAGTACGAAGGTCACGGCGGCGTATGTGCATCATGTCGGCAACGGGAGTCAGTTCATTGTCGACGACGGTGGTGCTGCTGCGCTTGGCGCCGGCTTCCGGGAAGCAGATCCGAGACCATGGAAGATGGCGCCGGGGAAGCAACTCCGTGTATGAGGCGATGGCGGACCGGCTCCAGTGTGGCGTACGACATCGTCGATGAGACAGATGCGCTGCGGTGGACGAGTGCGCCGATGAAGAAGGGGAAGGGCACGAAGGAGCTGTGGTGCAGTGGAGAAGTCTATTTTGCGGTGGGGATAGAAAATGGGGAGTGATGAGGAGTACCCTGGGTGCCGGGGTGGGGTTGGATGGGTGGGGTGAACGTGAAGTTACCAGAACAGCCCCCGAACAACCATCATCCGTCGGCCTGTAAGTTTGCATTGGTCGAATCTGAGTCACGGGAGATCTCGATAGAAGCAGGAGATTTTGCCGCAGACCTGAAAATTTGTAACACTATACTACTCCCTACTCCCCGTCTGGCGTGTTGGGTGATTGGGCTGAGCAGCTAGGAGTACTACAAGTACTCGCTCCGATTTTATTTACTCTACACATTAGGTTTGACTGAAGTCATACTTCATAAAGTTTGACCAAGTTTATAGAAAAAATATAAGCATTTACCATAACAAATCTGTATGATGTGAACGTGCATTCAATAATGAATATAATGGTATTGATTTGTTATTGTGTATGTTAATATTTTCATTTATAAGCTTTGTCAGAGTTTACAAAACTTGAGTTTGATCAATGCTAATAGGGGGACTTAAATAAAAAACGGAGGGAGTACACATCTGTTTTCTTAGTTTGTCGTGGCATCAATTATTTGTTGTAATTGTGAAATAAGTATATTAAGCTATTGACTTTGAATGTAATGGTTTGTACAATTCAATATTTAGAATCGTTGTTGAATTCCAAGATGAATACCAGGTCTATAGTACTTCACAATAAGCTCAACCTCATATAATCCAACTCAAATGAAGATCTAAATGCATTTCATAGTTTTTAATTTGTTGGATGCAACAAAACCAACCATAACTCTACATGATCTGGTCTAAAGCAATTTTCAGAACACATCCCAATGTGTGAATGAAACATAGAGTTTGTGGAGATGGAGCAATGGCGGGAGAGAGATGCGTGCGCTCAACACACAAGATATACACTAAGTGGAAGAAAGAGACAGAGGACGGGAAAGATTGTATATATGTGGGTGAGAGAGTAGGAGAGAAACCGAGAGAGAGAGAGAAAGAGGGAGGGAGGGAGAGAGAGAGGGAGGAAGTGTGCGAGAGAGGGATGTATACAGAGGAAGAAGTTAGGTGTATGAGTAAGATAGAGACATGTAATATATAAGGAGTGAGATGCGTGTGCATCGAGATTTTGTACATGTGGAAGGAGAAGAGACAAAAGGTTTGATGGGAGAGCTCAAAAGAACATGGAATAGAGGGGAATCTTGTGGGTTGAGGGATTGATAATTTTGTGCGGGGGGGGGGGGAGGGAGGGAGGGGGAGAGAGAGAGAGAGGGGGGGAAGGAGTTACTCAGCCGTCGCCACGTTATCTTGCTTCCAAATGGCCGAGTGGTCTCTGATATGTCTCCAACGTATCTATAATTTTTTTTGTTCCATGTTGTTTTATTATCAATCTTGGATGTTTTATAATCATTTTATAGTTATTTATATCTTTTTTGGTACTAACCCATTGACATAGTGCCAAGTGCCAGTTGTTGTTTTTTCCATGTTTTTTACATCGCATAAAATCAATACCAGACGGAGTCCAAATGCCACGAAACACCACGATTATTTTTTATGGGCCAGAAGGAACACAATGGGCCCTGGTTGCACCTGGGGGGAGTCCCGAGGAGGGGACAACCCACCAGGGCGCGCCAGGAGGCCTAGGCGCGCCCTGGTGGGTTTTGCCCACCTCGGGTACCCCCCCCCGAACCGCCTCTTTGCTCTATAAATACCCCAAAAATCCCAGAAACCTAGGGGAGTCGACGAAATATTCATCCAGCCGCCGCAGAGTCCAGAACCACCAGATCCAATCTAGACACCATCTCGGATGGGGTTCACCACCTCCATTGGTGCCTCTCCGATGATGCGTGAGTAGTTCTTTGTAGACCTTCGGGTCCGTAGTTAGTAGCTAGATGGCTTTCTCTCTCGCTGAATTCTCAATACAATGGTCTCTTGGAGATCCATATGATGTAACTCTTTTGCGGTGTGTTTGTTGGGATCTGATGAACTTCGAGTTTATGATCAGTTATATCTTTTTATATCCATGAAAGTTATTTGAGTTTCTTTGATCTCTTATATGCATGATCTCTTATAGCCTCGTATTTCTTCTCCGATATTTGGGTTTTGTTTGGACAACTTGATCTATTTATATTGCAATGGGAAGAGGTGCCCGGTAGTGGGTTCGATCTTACGGTGCTTGATCCCAGTGACAGAAAGGGAACCGACACGTATGTATCGTTGCTACTAAGGATAAAAAGATGGGATCTATATCTACACAATAGATAAACGGATCTTGTCTACATCATGTCGTCATTCTTATTGCATAACTCCATTTTTCCATGAACTTAATACACTAGATGCACGCTGGATAGCGGTCGATGTGTGGAGTAATAGTAGTAGATGCAGGCAGGAGTCGGTCTACTAATCTTGGACGTGATGCCTATGTAATGATTATTGCCTGGTTATTGTTATAATTATTTGAAGTTCTATCAATTGCCCAACAGTAATTTGTTTACCCATCGTTTGCTATTTTTCTCGAGAGAAGCCACTAGTGAAACTTACGGCCCCTGGGTCTTCTTTCTCATATATTTGCTTGCGATCTACTTTTCCTTTGCATTTTTATTCAGATCTATTAAACCAAAAAATGCAAAAATACCTTGCTGCAATTTATTCTTATTTATTTTGTTTGGCGTTCGATCTATCAATCTACTACAATTTCATCACGTCTGTTTTGCCTATCTTGAGGCGCCGTACCCCGGAAGGGATTGACAACCCCTTTAACACGTCGGGTTGAGAGGATTTGTTCTTTGTGTGCAGGTGTTGTTTACGTTGTGTTGCTTGGTGAAGGAAATATGCCCTAGAGGCAATAATAAAGTTGTTATTTATATTTCCTTATATCATGGTAAATTTCTATTATTCATGCTAGAATTGTATTAACCGGAAACTTAGTACATGTGTGGATACATAGACAAATAGAGTGTCACTAGTATGCCTCTACTTGACTAGCTCGTTGAATCAAAGATGGTTAAGTTTCCTAGCCATAGACATGAGTTGTCATTTGATTAACGAGATCACATCATTAGAGAATGATGTGATTGACTTGACCCATTCCGTTAGCTTGGCACTTGATCGTTTAGTATGTTGCTATTGCTTTCTTCATGACTTATACATGTTCCTATGACTATGAGATTATACAACTCCCGAATACCGGAGGAACACTTTGTGTGCTACCAAACATCACAACGTAACTGGGTGATTATAAAGGTGCTCTACAGGTGTCTCCGATGGTACTTGTTGAGTTGGCATAGATCGAGATTAGGATTTGTCATTCCAATTGTCGGAGAGGTATCTCTGGGCCCTCTCGATAATGCACATCACTATAAGCCTTGCAAGCAATGTGACTAATGAGTTAGTTGCGGGATGATGCATTACGGAACGAGTAAAGAGACTTGCCGGTAACGAGATTGAACTAGGTATTGAGATACCGACGATCGAATCTCTGGCAAGTAACAAACCGATGACAAAGGGAACAACGTATGTTGTTATGCGGTTTGACCGATAAAGATCTTCGTAGAATATGTAGGAACCAATATGAGCATCCAGGTTCCGCTATTAGTTATTGACCGGAGATGAGTGTCGGTCATGTCTACATAGTTCTCGAACCCGTAGGGTCCGCACGCTTAACGTTCGGTGACAATCGGTATTATGAGTTTATGTGTTTTGATGTACCAAAGGTAGTTCGGAGTCCCGGATATGATCACGGAAATGACGAGGAGTCTCTAAATGGTCGAGACATAAAGATCGATATATTGGATGACTATGTTTGGACATTGGAATGGTTCCGGATGAGTTCGGGCATTTACCGAAGTACCGGGAGGTTACCGGAACCCCCCGGGGAGTGTATGGGCCTTATTGGGCCTTAGTGGGAGAGAGGAGGAGGCGGCCTAGGAGGGAGCGCCCCCCCCCCAAGCCCAATCCGAATTGGGAGGGGGGCCACCCCCAATTCCTCCTCCCTCTCTCCTCCTTCCTTCCTCTCCTACTCCTAATTGGAAGGGGGGAATCCTACTCCCGGTGGGAGTAGGACTCCCCTAGGGTGCGCCGTAGAGAGGGCCGGCCTTCCCCTCCTCCACTCCTTTATATACGGGGGAGGGGGCACCCCATAGACACACAAGTTGATCATTGGTCTTTTAGCCGTGTGCGGCGCCCCCCTCCACCATAATCCACCTCGGTCATATCGTTGCAGTGCTTAGGCGAAGCCCTGTGCCAGTAGCTTCATCATCACCGTCATCACGCCGTCGTGCTGACGAAGCTCTCCCTCGACACTCAGCTGGATCGAGAGTTCGTGGGATGTCACTGAGCTGAACGTGTGTAGATCGCGGAGGTGCCGTACTTTCGGTACTAGGATCGGTCGGATCGTGAAGACATACGACTACATCAACCGCGTTGTCATAACGCTTCCGCTTACGGTCTACGAGGGTATGTGGACTACACTCTCCCCTCTCATTGTTATGCATCACCATCATCTTGCATGTGCGTAGGAATTTTTTTGAAATTACTACGTTCCCCAACAGTGGTATCCGAGCCAGGTTTATGCGTAGATGTTATATGCACGAGTAGAAAACAAGTGAGTTGTGGGCGATAATAGTCATACTGCTTACCAACATGTCATACTTTGATCCGGCGGTATTGTTGGATGAAGTGGCCCGGACCGACATTACGTGTACGCTTACGCGAGACTGGTTCTACCGACGTGCTTCGCACACAGGTGGCTGGCGGGTGTCAGTTTCTCCAACTTTAGTTGAATCGAGTGTGGCTACGCCCGGTCCTTGTTGAAGGTTAAAACAACACATACTTGACGAAAAATCGTTGTGGTTTTGATGCGTAGGTAAGAACGGTTCTTGCTCAGCCCGTAGCAGCCACGTAAAACTTGCAACAACAAAGTAGAGGACGTCTAACTTGTTTTTGCAGGGCATGTTGTGATGTGATATGGTCAAGACATGATGCTAAATTTTATTGTATGAGATTATCATGTCTTGTAACAGAGTTATCGGCAACTGGCAGGAGCCATATGGTTGTCGCTTTACTGTATGAAATGCAATCGCCGTGTAATTGCTTTACTTTATCACTAAGCGGTAGCGATAGTCGTAGAAGCAATAGTTGATGAGACGACAACGATGCTATGATGGAGATCAAGGTGTTGCTCCGGTGACGATGGTGATCATGACGGTCCTTTGGAGATGGAGATCAAAGGCACAAGATGATGATGGCCATATCATATCACTTATATTGATTGCATGTGATGTTTATCCTTTATGCATCTTATTTTGCTTAGTTCGGCGATAGCATTATAAGATGGTCTCTCACTAAATTTCAAGGTACAAGTGTTCTCCCTCGGTATGCACCGTTGCGAAAGTTCGTCATGCCGAGACACCACGTGATGATCGGGTGTGATAAGCTCTACGTTCACATACAACGGGTGCAAGCCAGTTTTGCACACGGAGAATACTCGGGTTAAACTTGACGAGCCTAGCATATGCAGATATGGCCTCGGAACACTAAGACCGAAAGGTCGAGCGTGAATCATATAGTAGATATGATCAACATAGTGAAGTTCACCATTGAAAACTACTCCATCTCACATGATGATCGGACATGGTTTAGTTGATTTGGATCACGTGATCACTTAGATGATTAGAGGGATGTCTATCTAAGTGGGAGTTCTTAAGTAATTTGATTAATTGAACTTTAATTTGTCATGAACTTAGTACCTGATAGTATTTTGCATGTCTATGTTGTTGTAGATAGATGGCCCGTGTTGTTGTTCCGTTGAATTTTAATGCGTTCCTAGAGAAAGCTAAGTTGAAAGATGATGGTAGCAACTACACGGACTGGGTCCGTAACTTGAGGATTATCCTCATTGCTGCACAGAAGAATTACGTCCTGGAAGCACCGCTAGGTGCCAAACCCACTGCAGGAGCAACGCCAGATGTTATGAACGTCTGGCAGAGCAAAGCTGATGACTACTCGATAGTTCAGTGTGTCATGCTTTACGGCTTAGAACCGGGACTTCAACGATGTTTTGAATGTCATGGAGCATATGAGATGTTCCAGGAGTTGAAGTTAATATTTCAAGCAAATGCCCGGATTGAGAGATATGAAGTCTCCAATAAGTTCTACAACTGCAAGATGGAGGAGAATAGTTCTATCAGTGAACATATACTCAAAATGTCTGGGTATAACAATCACTTGTACTGGGAGTTAATCTTCCTGATGATAGTGTCATTGACAGAATTCTTCAATCACTGCCACCAAGCTACAAGAGCTTCATGATGAACTATAATATGCAAGGGATGGATAAGACAATTCCCGAGCTCTTCGCGATGCTAAAGGCTACGGAGATAGAAATCAAGAAAGAGCATCAAGTGTTGATGGTCAACAAGACCACCAGTTTCAAGAAAAAAGGTAAAGGGAAGAAGGGGAACTTCAAGAAGAACGGCAAGCAAGTTGCTGCTCAAGTGAAGAAGCCCAAGTCTGGACCTAAGCCTGAGACTGAATGCTTCTACTGCAAAGGGACTGGTCACTAGAAGCGGAACTGCCCCAAGTATTTGGCAGATAAGAAGGATGGCAAGGTGAACAAAGGTATATGTGATATACATGTTATTGATGTGTAACTTACTAATGCTTGCAGTAGCACCTGGATATTTGATACTGGTTCTGTTTCTAATATTTGCAACTCGAAACAGGGACTACGAATTAAGCAAATATTGGCTAAGGATGAGGTGACAATGCGCGTGGGAAATGGTTCCAAAGTCGATGTGATCGCCGTCGGCACGCTACCTATACATCTACCTTCGGGATTAGTTTTAGACATGAATAATTGTTATTTGGTGCCAGCGTTGAGCATCAACATTATATCTGGATCTTGTTTGATGCGAGACGGTTATTCATTTAAATCAGAGAATAATGGTTGTTCTATTTGTATGAGTAATATCTTTTATGGTCATGCACCCTTGAAGAGTGGTCTATTTTTGTTGAATCTCGATAGTAGTGACACACATATTCATAATATTGAAGCCAAAAGATGCAGAGTTGATAATGATAGTGCAACTTATTTGTGGCACTGCCGTTTGGGTCATATTGGTGTAAAGCGCATGAAGAAACTCCATTCTGATGGACTTTTGCAATCACTTGATTATGCACTTGGTACTTGCGAACCATGCCTCATGGGCAAGATGACTAAAACTCCGTTCTACGGAACAATGGAGCGAGCAACAAATTTGTTGGAAATCATACATACTGATGTATGTGGTCCGATGAATATTGAGGCTCGCGGCGGGTATCGTTATTTTCTCACCTTCACAGATGATTTGAGCAGATATGGGTATATCTACTTGATGGAACATAAGTCAGAAGCATTTGAAAAGTTCAAAGAATTTCAGAGTGAAGTGGAAAATCATCGTAACAAGAAAATAAAGTTTCTACGATCTGATCGTGGAGGAGAATATCTGAGTTACGAGTTTGGTCTTCATTTGAAACAATGCGGAATAGTTTTGCAACTCACGCCACCCGGAACACCACAGCGTAATGGTGTGTCCGAACGTCGTAATCGTACTTTACTAGATATGGTGCGATCTATGATGTCTCTTACTGATTTACCGCTATCGTTTTGGGGTTATGCTTTAGAGACGGCTGCATTCACGTTAAATAGGGCACCATCTAAATCCGTTGAGATGACTCCTTATGAACTGTGGTTTGGCAAGAAACCCAAGTTGTCGTTTCTTAAAGTTTGGGGCTGCGATGCTTATGTGAAAAAGCTTCAACCTGATAAGCTCGAACCCAAATCGGAGAAATGTATCTTCATAGGATACCCAAAGGAGACTGTTGGGTACAACTTCTATCACAGATCCGAAGGCAAGACATTCGTTGCTAAGAATGGATCCTTTCTAGAGAAGGAGTTTCTCTCGAAAGAAGTGAGTGGGAGGAAAGTAGAACTTGATGAGGTAACTGTACCCCTGCTCCCTTATTGGAAAGTAGTTCATCATAGAAATCAGTTCCTGTGATCCCTACACCAATTAGTGAGGAAGCTAATGATGATGATCATGTAACTTCAGATCAAGTTACTACCAAACCTCGTAGGTCAACCAAAGTAAGATCCGCACCAGAGTGGTAGAGTAATCCTGTTCTGGAGGTCATGTTACTTGACCATGACGAACCTACGAACTATGAGGAAGCGATGATGAGCCCAGATTTCGCAAATTGGCTTGAGGCCATGAAATCTGAGATGGGATCCATGTATGAGAACAAAGTGTGGACTTTGGTTGACTTGCCCTGTGATCGGCAAGCCATCGAGAATAAATGGATCTTCAAGAAGAAGACTGACGCTGAAGGTAATGTTACTGTCTACAAAGCTCGACTTGTTGCGAAAGGTTTTCGACAAGTTCAAGGAGTTGACTACGATGAGACTTTCTCACCCATAGAGATGCTTAAGTCCGTCCGAATCATGTTAGCAATTGTTGCATTTTATGATTATGAAATTTGGCAAATGGATGTAAAGACTGCATTCCTGAATGGATTTCTGGAAGAAGAGTTGCATATAATGCAACCTGAAGGTTTTATCGATCCAAAGGATGCTAACAAAGTGTGCAAGCTCCAGTGATCCATTTATGGACTGGTGCAAGCATCTCGGAGTTAGAATAAATGTTTTGATATTGTTATCAAAGCATATGGTTTTATACAGACTTTTGGAGAAGCCTGTATTTACAAGAAAGTGAGTGGGAGCTCTGTAGCATTTCTAATATTATATGTGGATGACATATTGTTGATTGGAAATGATATAGAATTTCTGGATAGCATAAAAGGTACTTGAACAAGATTTTTTCAATGAAAGACCTCGGTGAAGCTGCTTATATATTAGGCATCAAGATCTATAGAGATAGATCAAGACGCTTAATTGGACTTTCACAAAGCACATACCTTGATAAAGTTTTGAAGAAGTTCAAAATGGATCAAGCAAACAAAGGGTTCTTGCATGTGTTACAAGGTGTGAAGTTGAGTCAGACTCAATGCCCGACCACTGCAGAAGATAGAGAGAAAATGAAAGTTGTTCAATATGCTTCAGCCATAGGCTCTATCATGTATGCAATGCTATGTACCAGACCTGATGTGTGCCTTGCTATTAGTTTAGCAGGGACGTACCAAAGTAATCCAGGAGTGGATCACTGGACAGCGGTCAAGAACATCCTGAAATACCTGAAAAGGACTAAGGATATGTTTCTCGTTTATGGAGGTGACAATGAGCTCGTCGTAAATGGTTACGTCGATGCAAGCTTTGACACTGATCCGGATGACTCTAAGTCACAAACCGGATACATATTTATATTGAACGGTGGAGCTGTCAGTTGGTGCAGTTCTAAGCAAACGTCGTGGCGGGATCTACATGTGAAGCGGAGTACATAGCTGCTTTGGAAGCAGCAAATGAAGGAGTCTAGATGAAGGAGTTCATATCCGATCTAGGTGTCATACCTAGTGCATCGGGTCCAATGAAAATCTTTTGTGACAATACTGGTGAAATTGCCTTGGCAAAGGAATCCAGATTTCACAAGAGAACCAAGCACATCAAGAGACGCTTCATTTCCAAGCGCGATCAAGTCAAGAAGGGAGACATAGAGATTTGCAAGATACACACGGATCTGAATGTTGCAGACCCGTTGACTAAGCCTCTCTCACGAGCAAAACATGATCAGCACCAAGAATCCATGGGTGTTTGAATCATTACTGTGTAATCTAGATTACTGACTCTAGTGCAAGTGGGAGACTGAAGGAAATATGCCCTAGAGGCAATAATAAAGTTGTTATTTATATTTCCTTATATCATGATAAATATTTATTATTCACGCTAGAATTTTATTAACTGGAAACTTAGTACATGTGTGGATACATAGACAAATAGAGTGTCACTAGTATGCCTCTACTTGACTAGCTCGTTGAATCAAAGATGGTTAAGTTTCCTAGCCATAGACATGAGTTGTCATTTGATTAACGGGATCACATCATTAGAGAATGATGTGATTGACTTGACCCATTCCGTTAGCTTAGCACATGATCGTTTAGTATGTTGCTATTGCTTTCTTCATGACTTATACATGTTCCTATGACTATGAGATTATACAACTCCCGAATACTGGAGGAACACTTTGTGTGCTACCAAACGTCACAACGTAACTGGGTGATTATAAAGGTGCTCTACAGGTGTCTCCGATGGTACTTGTTGATTTGGCATAGATCGAGATTAGGATTTGTCACTCCGATTGTCGAAGAGGTATCTCTGGGCCCTCTCGGTAAAGCACATCACTATAAGCCTTGCAAGCAGTGTGACTAATGAGTTAGTTGCGGGATGATGTATTACAAAACGAGTAAAGAGACTTGCTGGTAACGAGATTGAACTAGGTATTGAGATACCGACGATCGAATCTCGGGCAAGTAACATACCGATGACAAAGGGAACAACGTACGTTGTTATGCGGTTTGACCGATAAATATCTTCGTAGAATATGTAGGAACCAATATGAGCATCGAGGTTCCACTATTGGTTATTGAGCGGAGATGAGTCTTGGTCATGTCTACATAGTTCTCGAACCCGTAGGATCCGCACGCTTAACGTTCGGTGACGATCGGTATTATGAGTTTATGTGTTTTGATGTACCGAAGGTAGTTCGGAGTCTCGGATATGATCACGTACATGACGAGGAGTCTCGAAATGGTCGAGACATAAAGATTGATATATTGGATGACTATGTTTCGACATCGGAATGGTTCCGGATGAGTTTGGGCATTAACCGGAGTACCGGGAGGTTACCGGAACCCCCCGGGGAATGTATGGGCCTTATTGGGCCTTAGTGGGAGAGAGGAGAAGGCGGCCTAGCAGGGGGCACGCCCCCCCCCCCCCCCAAGCCCAATCCAAATTGGGATGGGGCCCGGCCCCCCTTTCCTTCCTCCCTCTCTCCTCCTTCCTTCCTCTCCTACTCCTACTTGGAAGGGGGAATCCTACTCCCGGTGGGAGTAGGACTCCCCAAGGGCGTGCCATAGAGAGGGCCGGTGTAACGCCCACGATGTGGCTATATCTCTCACGTGTCGAGGCACGACTTAGAGGCATAACCGCATTGTAGGTTTTGTCTCAAGAAGGGTCATCTTCACACAATCCCATGTAATGAACAAGAATGGGATAAAGAGAGTTGGCTTACAATCGCCACTTCACACAATACATTAATAAATCATACATCAATCAGAGTACACACATAGGTCCGACTACAGAACCAAAATAAAAGAAGACAACCCAAATGCTAGATCCCCGATAGTCCCAACCGGGCTCCACTACTGATCAACAGGAAACGAAACATAGTAACGACCAAGGTCCTCGTCGAACTCCCACTTGAGCTCGGTTGCATCACCTGCACTGGTATCATCGGCACCTGCAACTATTTTGGAAGTGTCTGTGAGTCACGAGGACTCAGCAATCTCACACCCGCGAGATCAAGACTATTTAAGCTTATTGGTAGGAGAAGGTAGTGAGGTGGAGCTGCAACAAGAACTAAGCATATATGGTGGCTAACATACGCAAATAAGAGCGAGAAGAGGAGCAACGGAACTGTCGTCAACTAGTAATGATCAAGAAGTGATCCTGAACTCCTACTTACGTCAAACATAACCCAAAAGCCGTGTTCACTTCCCGGACTCCGCCGAAAAGAGACCATCACGGCTACACACACGGTTGATGTATTTTAATTAAGTCAAGTGTCAAGTTCTCTACAACCGGATATTAACAAATTCCCATCTGCCACATAACCGCGAGCACGGCTTTCGAAATATAATACCCTGCAGGGGTGTCCGAACTTAGCCCATTATAAGCTCTCACGGTCAAAAGATATTCCTTCTCCCGGGAAGACCCGATCAGTCTCGGAATCCCGGTTTACAAGACATTTCAACAATGGTAAAAACAAGACCAGCAAAGCCGCCCGATGTGCCGACAAATCCCGATAGGAGCTGCACATATCTCGTTCTCAGGGCACACCGGATAAGCTAAGCGTACAGGTACCGACGTAACCCAAGTTGCCAAGGGATGGTCCCGCACGGTGCTCTAGTTTGGACCAACACTCAGAGGAGCACTGGCCCGGGGGGTTAAAATAAAGATGACCCTTGAGTCTGCAGAACCCAAGGGAAAAAGGCTTAGATGGCAAATGTTAAAACCAAGGTTGGGCCTTGCTGGAGGAGTTTTATTCAAAGCGAACTGTCAAGGGGTTCCCATAACACCCAACCGTGTAAGGAACGCAAAATCAAGGAACATAACACCGGTATGACGGAAACTAGGGCGGCAAGAGTGGAACAAAACACCAGGCATAAGGCCGAGCCTTCCACCCTTTACCAAGTATATAGATGCATTAATAAAATAAGAGATATTGTGATATCCCAACATATCCATGTTCCAACATGGAACAAACTTCATCTTCACCTGCAACTATCAATGCTATAAGAGGGGGTGAGCAAAAGCGGTAACTTAGCCAAACAACGGTTTGCTAGGAAGGTGGGTTAGAGGCTTGACATGGCAATATGGGAGGCATGATAAACAAGTGGTAGGTAGCGCGACATAGCGATAGAACGAACAACTAGCAAGCAAAGATAGAAGTGATTTCGAGGGTATGGTCATCTTGCCTGAGATCCCGCAAGGAAGAAGAACGAGTCCATGAAGAAGACAAACGGACGTAGTCGAACGAATCCTCACAACTCCGGAACGAAACTGAAGCTAACGAGAGAAGCAACCCAGAAAGAAGCAAGCAACATAGTAAACAACCATCACATAAATATGGCATGATGCGCAACCAAGTATGATGCATGTCCGATTTAATGAGCATGGCATGGCAAAGTGCAACAAACAATACTACAAATTAAGTGGAGCTCAATATGCAACGAGTTGCATATTGACGAAACACCACATTTATTTATTTAGTTCTCTCCTGTTTATATACCCAACAATATTAAATGCTATTAAACATGGCAAGGGGTGAAGCATAAGTAAAATAACTATCTAGGCAAGTTAAATGAGGCCGGAACAACAAACAACAATTTCGGAAAATTCCCATGTCCATATTTTCGATTTGGTACTGTTCTGCCCTAAACCATATTTTAGAGTTGTTCAACATGCAAAGTAATGCTACCATGTTAATCTATGCATTTTTCCACCCCATTTACGTATAAAGTTTATTAAATTCGGAGCTACGGTTATTTAGTTATGAAATAAATCATTTTAACATGGCATTTATGCAAAATTAAACAAACAGCAAGTTTAAACATTTTAAACATGTATAAGAGTTGGATATTATGAAACTAGATGAAATTCTAAGCATTTTCCATATATAGTTTGTTTAATTTGGATGCACAGTTGTGGCATTATTAATGCATGAACATGAGCGGTTTTTCTGTAAAACTGCACTCTCTGGAATAATTAGAAAATTCATCCTGGCAGGGAAAAAAACATCACGGGCCGAAACTGGCAGGCCCGATAGGAGCGTGGGTGCTGGAGGCTCACCCAGCGGGCCTGGCCCAGGTCGGTGGAGGAGGCAGCTGGGCCGCGGGGCTTGCGGCTGGGCCTTGGCGGTTGCTGGCCTAGGCGCGGTCAACAGGCATCGGGCGACCACGCCCTCCCTAAAACAGGGACTGCTCGATGCAGGGGAAGCAGAGGTCGGCGCGGCGGAGCTTGCTGCTGGCGACGCGGGGCGAGGCAGAAGCACGATGCAGGGGCAAGGGACCAGCGGGCGCGGCGGATCCGGGCGGTCCGAGGGTCGGGGAGGCAGTTCCCGGCGACGAGGAACTCGTTGGCGCTGCTCGATCGAGCAAAGTAGGCAGTAGCAGGTTCGAGCGGGCGAAGCAGAGACGAAGGAGGACTTGGCACGGCGGCGGCGAGCGAGCGAGGCCTGGCGAGGGGCGGAGCTTGACGGATCCGGTCGCGGGACACCAGTTCCTGGCGGCCGCATGGCGAACTGGAGCTCGGGAGGCATCCATGGCGGCCGTTGGCGACGGGAACCTGCGGGAGTTCTCTGTTTCAACGAGACAGAGAGAGAGCGTGAAACACGGGAGGTAGAGATGGGGAAGAAAGGGAAAGGAAGGAGAGGCGCGAGCGTGGCTGGCCTGGATCTGGCACCGCACGGGGAGGTCCTGTTGGCGCTGCTGCTCATCGCCGGCGGGGACGGCTGGCTCGATCCGCTCGGGGTCGAGGTGAGTGCCTCTGCGGGAGGATGCGGGAGGCGAGGCTGGGGTGTTGGGAGCATCCTGCGCCGTCGGATCAGAGATCTGGCAGTCCTGATCGAGTGGGAGATGGCTGCGGTGGTTGGTGGAGTGGATCCGAGGGAGGTAGGGGATCGGGCAGGCGCAGATTTCGAGGGGAGAGCAGTGGGGTGGCGGCGCAGCTCGGGATTGGGGGGATGGATGGGACACGATCCCTAGTTTCTAGGGTTGTTGGCTATATATAGCAAGTGGGATTCGGTTAGAGGGCATTCGATCCGTCCGATCGTAATCGGGCACTCGAGAATAAATAGGCTAGGCAATCCAAATAAGAAAACAGGGATGTTTTATAGATGTTTGGGGATGATCCGGATCCAACGGTGACGACTGCCAGGGTCGGGTTCGGGACAGCTTTCGGACGCGCGCGAGAGGTTTGAGCACTGTACAGAGAGACTCCGGTTTAGGCAAGAGGGAAAACGAAGAACAAGGTTGGTCTCGGAACGGTCAACAAAAGCAAGGGGGAAGAAAGATTTAAAGCCACTCTAGTTGACAGGAGAAGCAAGGTATACAAGAGAATTTGGGCAACACTCCGGTAGAAAAGAGAAGGAAAACTTGATAAGATGAGAGAACTTGAATGAGAACACAACACTCCGGTTAAATGGATAAGCAAGGAAAAGAAAAGAACATGATCTTGACAAAACAAGATGATGGGTCGAAGAGAGCAACATCGCAATGCCTCCGGAAGAAATAAAAGAATGGAATGGAATGAACGGAGGAAAACAAGATCTAGAAAGAGCATGCTTACAAGAAATGCTAGAATGGAGTTGTTGGATTATCAACAACGAAAGAATAAGCTTGTAGTGGGCTTATGGAAGCACTTTCTCAAAATTGAGGTGAAATTCTGCCACTACGGAAAAAAATGATTCATAACACCAACGAGAAGAAAAAAACTTCTTCCACCAAGATGATAGAGAGATAACTTGGATCATTGATAAGCACCACAAATAGCTACATTCCTTAGGGAAGGCTATAGGTGAAATCTATACCAAGATAATATCAACAAAGAAATTGTTGGGTTGAAAAGATACCATGAACAAAGAAAATATGATGGGTTTTAAATATCTCATTCTTGATAAATTGTGAATCATGAAACATGAAAAGAAATTGTCAAGAATGACATATCACCATCTCCAAATGAGGTAGAAAGAATGGCACTTCGGAATGCAAGATGAAGAATGCTTGAACTCCTCAAAACAACACATGTGTTGAGCACCATGTTTATTTTGAGGTATGGCTTGACAGATCATAGCTTCGAGAGAAATCTTGAAGAGCAATTGAAGAATGAAAGGGATCCTTGACGAACCACCATGTAGAGCCTTCGTGAGAACTCCTGTAATAAAAGAATGATAGAAAGGAAGAGAAGTTGAAAGAACAAGGTGATCCTTGCAATGATTTAGATGGAGCTTCGCGACGAGATAAAGCGGAAAAACTTGGAACTCCGGAAAGAAAGATGAACTGCATAGAACTGAGAAATTGATATCATAAACGAACTCCGAAAGAAGGAATTAGTCACTTGGATGAAACAATAATAAGAATTACGTTATGCGTATCCTTCATCAATTTAAATTGATGACAAGCAACGGATTTGGCATACTACTTATTCTCGTAGAAAGGGTTAAGAGAGATATAGTGTAAACTTGAGAAAAGTCTTCAACGATCCTCCAGTAGGATTTGGAAAGAACGAATGAATTGATATGATAACAAAGGAAGAGAAATCTTGAACGAACCACCGTAAGAATTGAAAATGAACAAAGAAAAGATAAAGAATCATCGGGAAGAATTATAAAAAAATGAAGATACTTTAGAGAATTTAGATACATGAGAACGAAGAGATCATGAACTGATTAGAGGATATTTGAACGATGCACCGGTATGATTTGGAGAATGAGATCTGAAAGCTGATAATGAATAATACTGAGATGATGGGCTCCGGAGAATCAAAATGAAAAGACTCCTGAATTGCTCCGGATGGGTGAAAAGAATTCTCACAATTGAAAACAATTATGAGAGGATGGCATGAAGCTAGAACTATGAATCTTTGGAAGAACGGGTAAAGATTTAAGAGGAACTCTTCTTCGGTCTTCAAAATCCGAGAATGACGATGAGAAACACCATGAATTGTTGAGGCACTCCAGAATGAAGAATAGAAAGGTTTAACCAACGATGAAAGAATTTGAAAGATCTTGGAGAAAGACATTTGACTGGTGACAATTCATTCTTACATCAAACTTGGGGAAGAATTTGAGAGTAACTCCAGAAAACTTAGAAGAGTCAGGTAAGATCCTGGGAAAAGACCTGTGGGTTAGGGCCCACTCAAAAGATACACCGTTGAACGATTTAAAAGAGAGATTGCGCCGGTTGAATTAAATAGCTTGAATGAGATAACAACCTCGAGATAGCTTGAACGGATCTTGAATGCAAAGACGAGCCTTCTGAGATATCTTCAGCACTCCGGAACAATTGAATAGCGAGAAGTGGATGATTAAGAGGTGCACCGGCATGAGAAAACATTTGAAACAAGGAAAGATATGATCGACAAAGCTTGAATTGAATCCACCGGAGAAGAAAATGTGACGAAGAATTGATAAACTTGAAGCTCCGTTAGTATCTTCCTGAGAATCCCCGGATAAGAACATTGACGGAAAGAATGGAGAGACTTCCCATCAATAAAAGGATACTTGATTAAGAAATCTGAGTCCTTGAAGAAAAAAAGTGGGAGGGCGGGAAAACAAAGATGACTTGGGACGGATGAAACAAGCACCGTTGAGAAAACATAGAATTGACCTTGCGGATGTGGAAAAATGATCGGATCCACTTGAAGAGAAGCACGCCGGTTGGAAAAGAATTGACATGACAATCTCGATGATCAAGAAGGATTAGCACTCCCATAGAAATATGAGAACACCGCTTAGGAAAGGTATGGAATCAACACTTGACATCGAAGCAACTCGAATACCACAAACAAAAACAAAAACAAAGGATTTGGCTTGCAGAATAAGCCGGAAACAAACATATGATAGATCCCATATCGTATCATGTGTCTGTTGGAAAGATATCCTACGAGATACTTGAATTCCCACCTATAAACTCCCGAAACTTTCTGGTTATGCAATCTGGTGTTAGGGATACAGGGGACGCAATATATCTCACCCAAACTAACAATACCTAGATCGAGCTGTATCCATCCGTCAACACATAACCAAGAAAACTCCGGAAATCGTGTACCTCAACCTTCGAAAAGCATCCGTTATACGAGTTATGCCAATACTCCCGAACTCCCGCCCCAGTACTGGGTGGCGTCAAGATGATCTCACCAACAACTGCATAAAAGAGATTTTCGATGCCGGCGAAACTCAGGTATTCCAGAACTGCAATGATAAAATTGTGATGACAACACCTCGGAGCTCAACTCCCCGGGACACTGCCACAACCCCTAAATGTCAGGAGCCACCAAGAACAATGTTCTCGTCACAAAACCATCGGAATGATTCCAAGATACCCGCGTGATCCTAAAAAAAATTCGTAAAATTTGAGGAGAGGAGAGTCAAAACATCTACGTCAGGAGGCCTCACCAGAGCGACGAAAGGACTAAGGAGTAAAAGAATCCTACTCTCCGATATATATAATCCTAAGACTCAAAACATTTCGTTCTTGTAACATCCCAAATTTTCAATTTGGAATGTTATACATAGATCATCATTGCATATCATGTTTTATTGCATTTTGACAAATCCTCGATAAATCCTAAGCAACTCAAGGACCCTCGGAGAAAGTTGGGGATTTTCTCAAATCTTCTTATTTGATTTTTCAAACGAGGATTGTGGTTTTAATTATTTTTCTCTCCGGAAAAATATTTCATTCTAAATGAACGAGAGGAGAAAATATGACTTCTTCAAAACAATTGAAATACTGGAGGAAAAATGTTAAAAATCATTATTTGGAATTTATTTGGATTTGTTTGCAATTTTTATTGCATTTAAAAATATGCATGTTTTCAAAATGTTTATTTTTTATTTTAAAAATGTTCACCCTATCCTAGATTTTCTAACTAGACGGGGAAAATTTATTTCATATTTTTCTGATTTTTATTTATTTTTCTATGCAATTTTCTTCGCGGAACTTATTTTAAAAAAAAACACGCGCCCGCGCCGGCTGGGCCGAGCCCAGCCGACGGCCCACGCCGCCGCGACCTCTCCTTCTTCCCACGCCGCCGGAGTCCGACGGGAGCACGACGCCGCCGCCGCCTCGGGCTTTGCCCCTCCCCCAAGCCGCCCTCCCCCCTCTCTATATATACCCCCCCCCTCCGTTTTCG
The DNA here is from genome assembly GCF_018294505.1 of Triticum aestivum. Taxonomy (NCBI): domain Eukaryota; kingdom Viridiplantae; phylum Streptophyta; class Magnoliopsida; order Poales; family Poaceae; genus Triticum; species Triticum aestivum. Next base: position 118,717,573 of record NC_057808.1, read on the forward strand.
CCGCCACCATCGCCGGAGAAGCCGCCGCCGCCGCTGCGCCGCATCTAGCCCCGCCGCCGCTCGTCTTTGCCTCGCCGCCTCGCCGCTGGGAGACCCGAGCCGGAGCCCCCCTTGCCGCCGGAGCCGCCCCCCCCCACGAGCCCGCACCCCGCCGCCCTCGCGCCGAGCCCGAGCCCCGCCGGAGCCCCTCGCCGGAGAGCCCCGTCGAGGTACTGCCGCCGGCCGTCTCGTGTTGACCGGTTTTCTGAAAAAAAAACCTTTTGTTTAAAAAAAACCCTAGATCGGTTTTTTTTCGGTTTTCTTATTTCACGAGCGTTCACCGAACCGTTCGTTTTAACGAACGCGTTCATCGGTTTTTCTCTGTTACCGAACGTCCGTTATTTAACCGTTCGTCCGTTTTGCTTTTTCGTCGGATTTTCTCGTTATTTTCTCAGATTCGATTTCTGATCGAATTTTCGAATCTGTTTAACTTTTCGCTCGTTTATCGGAATCAGGTGATTCAAGCGCCTAGAGTTTCGTCTCGAAATTCTCTTTCCGTTTAACCTACTCAAACAAGTTTTTGCTACAGTAAAATTTGACCTAGATCCAGATTAGCAAACAAAGTTTCTTTCTTTCGCCGTTTGACTTTCGTTGCTTCTTTCGAGTTGATTCTTTTTGCAAACCGGAGTTCTTAAGTTGAACTTTCTGGTTGGATCTTTCATTCGAGTTTTACCTGTGCATTAGATGAGTACTGATTGTATGCTTGTTTGTTTGCGATAGAGTACCCGGAGTGTGCCGCTTGTTACTTCGACTCGTTAGGTTTTGCGGATCATCAGCAAGGCAAGTAACACTTTGATCATACCCCGTTCATACCCAGTTTTATTGCATTAGATCTATTTCCTCAAACACATTGCATGATTAGGATCTAATTAAACTGTGGGTATTGGGAAGTAGTTGAGGTAGTACCTATTACCTGTTTTATTATCAAACCCTTGGGAGTTACTTCTACGTTGCTTTTATTATTGCCATGCTATGCTCGTAGACGTGGATTGGGTTTGAGAGATATTCATGACAGATGTGAGTGTTTAATAATGGTTCAACTTAAGGTGGCAACTAAAACTCACATCTGGGTGGATTGAGGCACCTGGAGAACCCAGTGTTGTCTGTATGTATAAGGTCCGCCACCCAGGCTCAAAGGGATCATAAGATTATTCATGCTAGAAACTTCCGTGTGCAGCCGCAAGCTATTATGGGCTCTAGCATAGCTGAGTAGGTTACAGGATCTCTTGAAGAGGTGGACTAGCAGATGTAGGGGAAAGTAGGTGTACCGGTCCATCCAGAGTAAAGAGTGATTGTTTCTGAAAGACTGTGTCTCGGTCATCCATTTCTCAAACATCATGCAGTGCGAGAATCAAGCGGAGGCGATCGAGTCTTGTGGGGAAAAGTGCACAAACCTCTGCAGAGTGTACAAACTGATCATGATTAGCCGTGTCCCCGGTTATGGACAACTTGAGTATCTAGTACCTGGATTATCATTTGAATCTCATCACCGTGATACTTATAATTAATTTTGTTGGGTTAATGATGACACTTAATTGGGATTGAGTTGGAGGTACCTTCTCAATGTTTCAACCACCATGATAGTTAAATAAAATTTATTCCTTTGTAGTAGGATAAAATTGGCTTTTCGCAAAAACTGTAACCATAGAGCTTTCCACCAGCCATATATGCATATAGTATAGCATTATCATTGTTCATTGTTCTTTATGTGTTACATTGCCAGCATATTCCATGTGCTGACCCGTTTTCGGGCTGCAACGTTTCATGTTGCAGACTTTTCAGACGACGAGTAAGGTGCCTTAGGTCGTGGTCTTATACTCAGTGATGCCGCTGGAGTTGATGGACTCACTTATCTTCCAAGTCTTCCGCTGTTATCGTTATTAGATGGCCTTAAGCCATGTTTATCATACTTAATCTCTTCGGAGATATTCGATGTAATAAGTGTGTGATTGCTACTCTGTTATAAATCCTCCATTTGTACTGTGCGTGTCAGCATTACTGATCCAGGGATGACACTGGTGCACAGCAGCACAGGCCATTTGAGGTCTGGTCGCTACAAAGTTGGTATCAGAGCACACGCTGACTATAGGACACGACCACTAAGCTTAAGCCCTAGAAAGCTTCTCTCTTCTCATTTCTGACTCCTCTCCACTTTCTACTCTTTAGGAATGGCGAATGCAAGGAGCAAGTTCATGCAACCAGATGAAGACACGCCGTTTGGACGATACTTGAAGGAAGTCACCAAGTACTTGAACATAGGAATACCAAGCGTCACCGGAACCTACAACGCTACATTACCTGAAGAGGAGAGCTGGAAGATTCAAGTTATCATTCCAGGAAGGACGTTTGCGCCAATTACGGAACCCATAAGATTGGTTTTCGAAGCACCAACTTGGAGTTTAGGGAAGAGCATGGCCGCACACATCGCCATGGGACGCATTGGAGAAGTCTATCACCAGGAGCTTAAGGATACAATTTATCAAATCTGTGGACGTCGAGACGCGCAATGGGAGATGATCAAGACCAAGAAGGATGGATCAATTGCAGCTTTCATCCAGGAGCAGAACCAACATATTCGACGCCAGGAGAACCAGATGTGCACGGACAAGGAAGAACTGAAGAAGGCATTCACGAAGATCAAGGAACTCCAAGAAGAACTCAAGGCTACCCGCGAAGACTATTTGGAGGAAATCAACGCACTAGTCGGGAAGATTGACGACCTGGAGAATAAGATTGGAGCATTCGTGGGAAATCCAGTGCCAAAAGCAGAAGTCGACGAATGCACTTGTCCGGATAACTACATCATCATCGACGACACCGACTCGGAACCAAGTGAAGACGAATGGATTGATGAAGCTGGAGCAGACATCATGGAGTCTTCAACGGATCAGAATTTTTAGTAGACTACCATATCAGTAGTAGTTTTCCCCCATTTAGTAGTATAGTTCAAGCACTTTGTAACGCTAGTTAGATCGATTGTTTTGCCTTGTTTGGATTGATTGAGTGATATTGATTGAATTTGTCTCATGAGCATATGGGTAGTGTTTTCTCTCTAGACCTCATTCTATTCTTAATTCTCATCTTTTCTAAACCTATCAGATGCCTCCGAGACGCGACACCGGATTTGTTTTCCCGCCAGAGATCACCCAGTTGATTCAGCAACAGAATGCCTTGATGCAAGTGTTAGTTCAGAACCAAGGCAACAACAACAACAACAACCCACCGCCACCACCACCTGTTGATCACTTAGCCCGTTTCTTAAGGCTAAACCCGCCGGTGTTTTCCAGTAGCACCGAGCCGATTGTTGCAGATGATTGGCTCCGCAAAGTTGGAAGGGAGTTGACCACTGCAGGATGCACAGATGCGGAAAGAGTGCGTTTTGCCGCACATCAGCTTGATGGACCCGCAGCATCATGGTGGGAGAATTATACAGCCACGCACCCTATTGACACTGTCACATGGGACCAGTTTCAGCAAGCTTTCCGTACAGCTCATGTTTCAGCAGGAGCTATGGCTATGAAGAAGCGTGAGTTTCGCAACCTACGCCAAGGAGGACGCACCGTAGGCCAGTATGTGGAAGATTTCAGTAAGTTAGCACGTTATGCACCAGATGACGTTGCTACGGATGCTGCCAAGCAGGAGAAGTTTCTGGAAGGATTGAATGATGAGCTGAGTATGCAGTTGATGGTAGCAACCTTCAACAACTACCAGGAGCTGGTAGATAGAGCTCTCATGATAGAAGGGAAGCAACAACAGATTGAAAACCGCAAGAGGAAGTATGGACAAGGGAAGTACAATTCTGGAGCCCAGCAGAAGCCACGATTTACCCCGAAGCCGGGAGGACAGTTTCAGCATACCCATGGAGGAGGTAGTTCGCACAACCATAATGGCTCCAAGAATGGTAATGGGAATGGAGGAGGAAACGGACAGAACCGCACCAACCCATCTACCCCAACCAAGAGAGATCTAAGTCACATTACTTGTTTCAAGTGCCAGAAGACGGGACATTATGCAACTGATTGTCCCGAAGCCCAAAATGGAAATGGCAATGGAAGCTCTGGGAAGAAGCCGAACCCGTTCAACAAAGGACATGTGAACCACGTGAGCGTGGAGGAGATTGAAGCTCAGCCTGATGCAGTAATAGGTAAGTTTTTGGTTAAGTCATTTACTGCAACTGTTCTTTTCGATACTGGTGCATCGCATTCATACATATCAAGGGGATTCGTAAACAAGTTTAAGATGTCCACCCAAGTTCTCAAAAGCCCCATGTTAGTAACCTCGCCAGGAGCAGAGTATATGGCCACCCAAGGATGTTTTCAGATACCGTTGGCCATTGGAAGGCATGTTTTCCCCTCAGACCTCATTGTTTTGGAATCGCAAGGTTTGGATGTGATTTTGGGAATGGATTGGCTATCGTTGTATGGAGGAAACATCGATTGTGCCAGCAAGACTATTTTGCTTACCACCCCGGAAGGAAAAAGGATCAAGTATGTATCCCGGCATATGCCGAAGAGGACTCAAGTGAATTCCTTATCAGGAGTTGTACAGGAGGAAGTACCAGTGGTGAAGGACTATCCGGATGTATTTCCAGAAGAGTTGCCAGGCATGCCACCAGATAGAGACATTGAGTTTTTGATTGAACTTTTGCCAGGCACAGGGCCAATATCTAAGAGACCGTACAGGATGCCCGCAAAGGATTTGGAGGAAATTAAGAAGCAGATCAAGGAGTTACTGGATAAAGGCTATATTCGCCCAAGTTCGTCACCTTGGGGATCACCAGTACTTCTAGTGGAGAAGAAAGATGGATCGCTGAGGATGGTTGTTGATTACCGAGGATTGAATGAAGTGACCATCAAAAACAAGTACCCACTGCCGATGATCAATGATTTGTTTGACCGCCTGCAAGGAGCTAAAGTATTTTCCAAGATCGATCTACGATCAGGATACCATCAGTTAAAGATTCGAGAGCAGGATATACCCAAGACGGCATTTACCACCAGATATGGATTGTATGAGTATACCGTTATGTCATTTGGACTGACTAACGCACCTGCCTATTTCATGAACCTGATGAACAAAGTGTTTATGGAGTTTTTGGATAAGTTCGTCGTGGTGTTCATTGATGATATTTTAATCTTTTCCAAGGATGAAGAAGAGCATGAGGAGCATTTGCGATTGGTACTTGAGAAGCTCAGAGAACATCAGTTATATGCCAAGTTCAGCAAATGTGAGTTTTGGTTGAAGGAAGTTGGATTCCTTGGACATGTTATTTCTGGAGAAGGAATAGCAGTAGACCCTGCCAAGGTTGACACAGTGACAAGTTGGGAATCACCCACGACAGTTGGAGAAATCCGGAGTTTTCTTGGACTTGCAGGATACTACCGGAGATTTATCGAGAATTTCTCAAGGATTGCTAAGCCCATGACTGAGCTATTGAAGAAGGACACCAAATTCAATTGGACTGAGGAATGTGAAGCTAGTTTCCAAGAGTTGAAGAAACGATTGGTTACATCACCAGTGTTGATTCTGCCAGATCAACGCAAGGACTATGAAGTTTATTGCGACGCTTCTCGTCGAGGACTTGGAGCAGTGCTTATGCAGGAAGGAAGAGTTGTTTCGTATGCTTCACGACAACTTAAACCCCATGAGAAGAATTATGCTACGCATGATTTGGAATTAGCAGCCGTGGTGCATGCATTGAAGACATGGAGACATTTTCTCATCGGAAACCATTGTGAGGTGTACACGGATCACAAGAGTTTGAAGTACATTTTCACGCAGAAGGAGTTAAACCTCAGACAGAGGAGATGGTTGGAGCTCATCAAAGACTATGATATGAGATTGCATTATCACCCCGGAAAGGCTAACGTAGTAGCAGACGCGTTGAGCCGCAAGAGTCATGTCAACAACATCAAGACAGGAGAGTTACCTCAGGAGTTAGCCGAGGACATACGTGAGCTATGTTTGGAGATAGTCCCAAGAGGCTATTTAGCGACATTGGAGATTCAGTCTACCTTGATGGAAAAGATCAGAGAAGCTCAGAAGACAGACAAGGAGATTGAAGAGATAAAGGAGAAGATGAGCAAAGGAAAAGCCAAGGGATTTCGTGAGGATGAGCACGATACCTTATGGTTCGAGGACCGCGTATATGTGCCAAATGATCCGGAGATCAGGAAGTTGATTTTGCAAGAAGCCCATGATTCACCGTACTCGATTCACCCAGGGAATACCAAGATGTATTTGGATTTGAAGAATACTTTCTGGTGGACCGGAATGAAGAAGGATATTGCGGAGTTTGTAGCAGTTTGTGATGTATGTCAGAGAGTGAAGGCAGAGCATCAGAAGCCAGCAGGATTGTTACAGCCATTGCCGATACCCGAATGGAAGTGGGATAAAATAGGCATGGATTTTATCACAGGATTACCCAGGACCCGTTCAGGCTATGACTCGATATGGGTTGTAGTCGACCGTTTGACGAAAGTGGCTCATTTCATTCCAGTAAAGACCACTTACACCAGTGCTAAGTTGGCTAAGATATACATGACCAGGATAGTATGTTTGCATGGAGTTCCGAGGACCATTGTATCAGACAGAGGAACCCAATTTACCTCGAAGTTTTGGAAGCAGTTGCATGAAACATTGGGAACCAGGCTGGAATTTAGTACAGCATTTCACCCGCAGACAGATGGACAGACCGAGAGAGTCAACCAGATTTTGGAGGACATGTTGAGAGCATGTGCGCTAGATTATGGATCTAGTTGGGACGACAATTTGCCATATGCGGAGTTTTCTTATAACAACAGTTATCAAACCAGTTTGAAGATGGCCCCTTTCGAAGCTTTGTACGGAAGGAGGTGTAGAACACCGTTGTTATGGGACGAAGTTGGAGACCGTCAGTTGTTTGGACCAGATTTGATTAAGGAGTCTGAACAGAAAGTGAAGTTGATTCGCGATAGGCTCAAGGTAGCCCAGTCCAGGCAGAAGAGTTATGCTGATTCTAAACGCAAGGAGACAGTTCACGAAATCGGAGACAGAGTGTATCTTCGAGTATCACCACTTCGAGGAGTGAAGCGCTTTGGAGTTAAGGGAAAGTTAGCGCCTCGTTTTATCGGACCATACAGAGTGTTGGAACGTATGGGAGAAGTTGCCTACAAGCTGGAATTGCCCGAAGGATTGTCTGAAGTACATGATGTATTTCATGTTTCGCAGTTGAAGAAGTGCCACGCAGAGATGGCTGAGATACCGCTGAGAGATACTGTGCCACTGGAAGCGATTCAGTTGGAAAGTGATTTGACCTATGAGGAGAAGCCAGTTAAGATTCTCGAGTATGCCAGCCGAGTTACCCGCAGCAAGGTTATCAAGTTTTGCAAAGTTCAGTGGAGTCACCACACAGAAGATGAGGCCACCTGGGAGCGAGAGGAAGATCTACGGAAAAACCACTCCCACCTGTTTTCTAGCCAACCCGAATCTCGAGGGCGAGATTCATCTTAAGGGGGGTAGGTTTGTAACATCCCAAATTTTCAATTTGGAATGTTATACATAGATCATCATTGCATATCATGTTTTATTGCATTTTGACAAATCCTCGATAAATCCTAAGCAACTCAAGGACCCTCGGAGAGAGTTGGGGATTTTCTCAAATCTTCTTATTTGATTTTTCAAACGAGGATTGTGGTTTTAATTATTTTTCTCTCTGGAAAAATATTTCATTCTAAATGAACGAGAGGAGAAAATATGACTTCTTCAAAACAATTGAAATACTGGAGGAAAAATGTTAAAAATCATTATTTGGAATTTATTTGGATTTTTTTGCAATTTTTTTTGCATTTAAAAATATACATGTTTTCAAAATGTTTATTTTTGATTTTCAAAATGTTCACCCTATCCTAGATTTTCTAGCTAGACGGGGAAAATTTATTTCATATTTTTCTGATTTTTATTTATTTTTCTATGCAATTTTCTTCGCGGAACTTATTTAAAAAAAACACGCGCCCGCGCCGGCTGGGCCGAGCCCAGCCGACGGCCCACGCCGCCGCGACCTCTCCTTCTTCCCCACGCCGCTGGAGTCCGACGGGAGCACGACGCCGCCGCCGCCTCGGGCTTTGCCCCTCCCCCAAGCCGCCCTCGCCCCCCCTCTCTATATATACCCCCCCTCCGTTTTCGCCGCCACCATCGCCGGAGAAACCGCCGCCGCCGCGCCGCATCTAGCCCCGCCGCCGGGAGCCCCGAGCCGGAGCCCCCCTTGCCGCCGGAGCCGCCCCCCCCCCCCCCCGAGACCGCACCCCGCCGCCCTCGCGCCGAGCCCGAGCCCCGTCGGAGCCCCTCGCCGGAGAAGCCCCGTCGAGGTACTGCCGCCGGCCATCTCGTGTTGACCGGTTTTCTGAAAAAAACCTTTTGTTTTAAAAAAAACCCTAGATCGGTTTTTTCTCGGTTTTCTTATTTCACGAGCGTTCACTGAACTGTTCGTTTTAACGAACGCGTTCATCGGTTTTTCTCTGTTACCGAACGCCCGTTATTTAACCGTTCATCCGTTTTGCTTTTTCGTCGGATTTTCTCGTTATTTTCTCAGATTCGATTTCTGATCGAATTTTCGAATCTGTTGAACTTTTCGCTCGTTTATCGGAATCAGGTGATTCAAGCGCCTAGAGTTTCGTCTCGAAATTCTCTTTCCGTTTAATCTACTCAAACAAGTTTTTGCTACAGTAAAATTTGACCTAGATCCAGATTAGCAAACGAAGTTTCTTTCTTCCGTCGTTTGACTTTCGTTGCTTCTTTCGAGTTGATTCTTTTTGCAAACCGGAGTTCTTAAGTTGAACTTTCTGGTTGGATCTTTCATTCGAGTTTAACCTGTGCATTGGATGAGTACTGATTGTATGCTTGTTTGTTTGCGATAGAGTACCCGGAGTGTGCCGCTTGTTACTTCGACTCGTTAGCTTTTGCGGAACATCAGCAAGGCAAGTAACACTTTGATCATACCCCGTTCATACCCAGTTTTATTGCATTAGATCTATTTCCTCAAACACATTGCATGGTTAGGATCTAAATAAACTGTGGGTATTGGGAAGTAGCTGAGGTAGTACCTATTACCTGTTTTATTTATCAAACCCTCGGGAGTTACTTCTACGTTGCTTTTATTATTGCCATGCTATGCTCGTAGACGTGGATTGGGTTTGAGAGATATTCATGACAGATGTGAGTGTTTAATAATGGTTCAACTTAAGGTGGCAACTTAAACTCACATCTGGGTGGATTGAGACACCTGGAGAACCCAGTGTTGTCTGTATGTATAAGGTCCGCCACCCAGGCTCAAAGGGATCATAAGATTATTCATGCTAGAAACTTCCGTGTGCAGCCGCAAGCTATTATGGGCTCTAGCATAGCTGAGTAGGTTACAGGATCTCTTGAAGAGGTGGACTAGCAGATGTAGGGGAAAGTAGGTGTACCGGTCCACCCGGAGTAAAGAGTGATTGTTTCTGAAAGACTGTGTCTCGGTCATCCGTTTCTCAAACATCATGCAGTGCGAGAATCAAGCGGAGGCGATCGAGTCTTGTGGGGAAAAGTGCACAAACCTGTGCAGAGTGTACAAACTGATCATGATTAGCCGTGTCCCCGGTTATGGACAACTTGAGTATCTAGTACCTGGATTATCATTTGAATCTCATCACCGTGATACTATTAATTAATTTTGTTGGGTTAATGATGACACTTAATTGGGATTGAGTTGGGGGTACCTTCTCAATGTTTCAACCACCATGATAGTTAAATAAAATTTATTCCTTTGTAGTAGGATAAAATTGGCTTTTCGCAAAAATGTAACCATAGAGCTTTCCACCAGCCATATATGCATATAGAATAGCATTATCATTGTTCATTGTTCTTTATGTGTTACATTGCCAGCATATTCCATGTGCTGACCCGTTTTCGGGCTGCAACGTTTCATGTTGCAGACTTTTCAGACGACGAGTAAGGTGCCTTAGGTCGTGGTCTTATACTCAGTGATGCCGCTGGAGTTGATGGACTCACTTATCTTCCAAGTCTTCCGCTGTTATCGTTATTAGATGGCCTTAAGCCATGTTTATCATACTTAATCTCTTCGGAGACATTCGATGTAATAAGTGTGTGATTGCTACTCTGTTATAAATCCTCCATTTGTACTGTGCGTGTCAGCATTACTGATCCAGGGATGACACTGGTGCACAGCAGCACAGGCCATTTGAGGTCTGGTCGCTACAGTTCTAGACTCAACAACATCAGCGATTCGATCAAGCAGGGGGCTCCTAAGTCGGGGATTGCTCTGATTACCAACTTGTAACGCCCACGATGCGGCTATATCTCTCACGTGTCGAGGCACGACTTAGAGGCATAACCGCATTGTAGGTTTTGTCGCAAGAAGGTCATCTTCACACAATCCCATGTAATGAACAAGAATGGGATAAAGAGAGTTGGCTTACAATCGCCACTTCACACAATACATTAATAAATTCATACATCATCCAAAATACACACATAGTCCGACTACGGACAACCAAATGAAAAGAAGATAACCCAACTGCTAGATCCCCGATCGTCCCAACTGGGCTTCACTACTGATCATCAGGAAATGAAACATAGTAACGACCAAGTTCCTCGTTGAACTCCCCCTTGAGTTCGGTAGCATCACCTGCACTGGTATCATCGGCACCTGCAACTGTTTTGGTAGAATTTGTGAGTCACGAGGACTCAAAAATCTCACACCCGCGAGATCAAGACTATTTAAGCTTATGGGTAAGGAAGGGGTAAAGTGGTGAGGTTGCAGCAGCGGCTAAGCAAGGTATGGTGGCTAACTTACGAAACAAGAGCGAGAAGAGAAGCTTAACAAGCGGTAGTCAACTAGTAATGATCAAGAAGTGATCCTGAACTCCTACTTACGTCAAACATAACCCAAAAACCGTGTTCTCCTCTCGAACAACCCCGAAAAGAGACAATCACGGGTACGCACGTGGTTGGTGTATTTTAGAAGAGTTTACTTCAAGTTTACTACAACCAAATATTAACAAATTCCCATCTGCCACATAACCGCGGGCACGGCTCTCGAAAGTTTATACCCTGCAGGGGTGTCCCAACTTAGCCCATCACAAGCTCTCACGGTCAACGAAGGATATTCCTTCTCCCGGGAAGACCCGATCAGTCTCGGAATCCCAGTTACAAGACATTCCGACAATGGTAAAACAAGACCAGCAAAGCCGCCCGATGTGTCGACAATCCCGATAGGAGTCGCACGTATCTCGTTCTCAGGACACACCGGATAGGTCAAGCTACGAGTAAAACCAGGCCTCAAGTTGCCCCGAGGTGGCCCTGCAGGGTGCCCGGTTCAGACCAACACTTAGAGAAGCACTGGCCCGGGGGGGTTAAAATAAAGATGACCCTTGGGTTGGCCGACCAAAGGGAAGGGTAATAGGTTGTTAGGCAAAAGTAAAACCAAGGTTGGGCCTTGCTGGAGGAGTTTTATTCAAAGCGCACTGTCAAGGGGTTCCCATAACACCCAACCGCGTAAGGAACGCAAAATCAAGGAACATAACACCGGTATGACGGAAACTAGGGCGGCAAGAGTGGAACAAAACACCAGGCATAAGGCCGAACCTTCCACCCTTTACCAAGTATATAGATGCATTAATAAAATAAGAGATATTGTGATATCCCAACATATCCATGTTCCAACATGTAACAAACTTCATCTTCACCTGCAACTATCAACGCTATAAGAGGGGCTGAGAAAAAGCGGTAACTTAGCCAAACAACGGTTTGCTAGGAAGGTGGGTTAGAGGCTTGACATGGCAATGTGGGAGGCATGATAAACAAGTGGTAGGTAGCGTGACATAGCGATAGAACGAACAACTAGCAAGCAAAGATAGAAGTGATTTCGAGGGTATGGTCATCTTGCCTGAGATCCCGCAAGGAAGAAGAACGAGTCCATGAAGAAAACAAACGGACGTAGTCGAACGAATCCTCACAACTCCGGAACGAAACCGAAGCTAACGAGGGAAGCAACTCAGAAAGAAGCAAGCAACATAGTAAACAACCATCACATAAATATGGCATGATGCACAACCAAGTATGATGCATGTCCGATTTAATGAGCATGGCATGGCAAAGTGCAACAAACAATACTACAAATTAAGTGGAGCTCAATATGCGGCTCAATATGCAACGAGTTGCATATTGACGAAACACCACATTTATTTATTTAGTTCTCTCCTGTTTATATACCCAACAATATTAAATGTTATTAAACATGGCAAGGGGTGAAGCATAAGTAAACTAACTATCTAGGCAAGTTAAATGAGGCCGGAACAACAAACAACAATTCCGGAAAATTCCCATGTCCATATTTTCGATTTGGTACTGTTCTGCCCTAAACCATATTTTAGAGTTGTTACACATGCAAAGTAATGCTACCATGTTAATCTATGCATTTTTTCACCCCATTTACATATAAATTTCATTAAATTCGGAGCTACGGTTATTTAGTTATGAAATAAATCATTTTAACATGGCATTTATGCAAAATTAAACAAACAGCAAGTTTAAGCATTTTAAACATGGATGAGACTTGGATATTATGAAACTAGATGAAATTCTAAGCATTTTCCATATATAGTTTGTTTAATTTGGATGCACGTTTGTGGCTTTATTAATGCATGAACATGAGGGGGTTTTCTGTAAAACTACACTCGCGGGAATAACTAGAAAATTCGTCCTGGCAGGGGAAAAAACATCACGGGCCGAAACTGGCTGGCCCGATAGGAGCGTGGGCGCTGGAGGCTCACCCAGCGGGCCTATCCCAGGTCGGTGGAGGAGGCAGCTGGGCCGCGGGGCTTGCGGCTGGGCCTTGGCGGTTGCTGGCCTAGGCGCGGCCAACAGGCATCGGGCGACCACGCCCTCCCTGAAACAGGGACTGCTCGATGCAGGGGAAGTAGAGGTCGGCGTGGCGGAGCTTGCTTCTGGCGACGCGGGGTGAGGCAGAAGCGCGATGCAGGGGCAAGGGACCAGCGGGCGCGGCGGATCCGGGCAATCCGAGGGTCGGGGAGGCGGTTCCCGGCGACGAGGAACTCGTTGGCGCTGCTCGATCAAGCAAAGCATGCAGTAGCAGGTTTGAGCGGGCGAAGCAAAGACGAAGGCGGACTTGGCACGGTGGCGGCGAGCGAGCGAGGCCTGGCGAGGGGCGGAGCTTGACGGATCCGGTCGCGGGACACCAGTTCCTGGCGGCCGCATGGCGAACTAGAGCTCGGGAGGCATCCATGGCGGCTATTGGCGACGGGAACCTGCGGGAGTTCTCTGTTTCAACGAGACAGAGAGAGAGCATGAAACACGGGAGGGAGAGATGGGTAAGAAAGGGAAAGGAAGGAGAGGCGCGAGCGTGGCTGGCCTAGATCTAGTAGCGCACGGGGAGGTCCTGTTGGCGCTGCTGCTCATCACCGGCGGGGACGGCTGGCTCGATCCACTCGGGGTCGAGGTGAGTGCCTCTGCGGGAGGATGCGGGAGGCGAGGCTGGGGCGTTGGGAGCCTCCTGGGCCGTCGGATCGGAGATCTAGCGGTCCAGATCGAGTGGGAGATGGCTGCGGTGGTTGGTGGAGTGGATCCGAGGAAGGTAGGGGATCGGGCAAGCGCGGATTTCGAGGGGAGAGCAGTGGGGTGGCGGCGCAGCTCGGGATTGGGGGGATGGATGGGAGGGGATACCTAGTTCTAGGGTTGTTGGCTATATATAGCAAGTGGGATTAGGTTAGAGGGCATTCGATCCGTCCGATCGTAATCGGGCGGTCGAGAATAAATAGGCTAGGCAGTCCAAATAAGAAAACGGAGATGTTTTATAGATGTTTGGGGATGATCCGGATCCAACGGTGACGACTGCCCGGGTCGGGTTCGGGAAAGCTTTCAGACGACCGCGAGAGGTTTGAGCACTATACAGAGAGACTCCGGTTTAAGCAAGAGGGAAAACGAAGAACAAGGTTGGTCTCGGAACGGTCAACAAAAGCAAGGGGGAAGAAAGATTTAAAGTCACTCCAGTTGACAGGAGAAGCAAGGTATACAAGAGAATTTGGGCAGCACTCCAGTAGAAAAGAGAAGGAAAACTTGATAAGATGAGAGAACTTGAATGAGAACACAACACTCCGGTTGAACGGATAAGGAAGGAAAAGAAAAGAACATGATCTTGACAAAACAAGATGATGGGTCGAAGAGAGCAACATCGCAATGCCTCCGGAAGAAATGAAAGAATGGAATGGAATGAACGGAGGAAAACAAGATCTAGAAAGAGCATGCTTACAGGAAATGCTAGAATGGAGTTGTTGGATTATCAACAACGAAAGGATAAGCTTGTAGTGGGCTTATGGAAGCACTTTCTCAAAATTGAGGCGAAATTCTGCCACTACGGAAAAAAAAATTGATTCATAACACCAATGAGAAGAAAAAAACTTCTTCCACCAAGATGATAGAGAGATAACTTGGATCATTGATAAGCACCACAATAGCAACATTCCTTAGCGAAGGCTTTAGGTGAAATATGACACAAGATAACTCCAACGAAGAGATTGACAGGTAGAAAAGATCTCCAGGACGAAGAGATAAAAATGATGGGTTTACAATATCTCATTCTTGACTATGTGTGAACCATGACACACAAAGGTAAATTGTCAAGAATGGCATAGCACCACCTCAAAAGATATTGTAGAAAGAATTGCACTTTGTAATGCAAGATGAAGAATACTTGAACTCCTCAAAACAAAACATGTGTTGAGCACCATGTTAATTTTGAGTATAGCTTGGCGGATCATAACCCCGAGAGAAATCTTGAAGAACAATTGAAGAATGAAAAGAATCCTTGACGAACCACCATGTAGAGCCTCCATGAAGAACTCCGGTAATAAAAGGATGATAAAAGAAAGAGAAGTTGAAAACACAAGGTGTAGCCTTGCGATGATTTAGATGGAGCTTCTCGACGAGATAATACAGAAAACTTGGAACTTCGGAAAGAAAGATGAACAACATAGAACTAAGAAATTCATATCATGAACGAACTCCGAAAGAAGGAATTAGTCACTTGGATGAAACAATAATAAGAATTACGTTATGCGTATCCTTCATCAATTTAAATTGATGACAAGCAACGGATTTGGCATACTACTTATTCTCGTAGAAAGGATTAAGAGAGATATAGTGTAAACTTGAGAAAAGTCTTCAACGATCTGCCAGTAGGATTTGGAAAGAACGAATGAATTGATATGATAACAACGGAAGAGAAATCTTGAACGAACCACCGTAAGAATGGAAAATGAACAAAGAAAAGATAAAGAATCACCGGGAAGAATTATAAAAAAACAAAGATACTTTAGAGAATTTAGATACATGAGAACGAAGAAATCATGAACTGACTAGAGCATATTTGAACGATGCACCGGTAAGATTTGGAGAATGAGATCTGAAAGCTGAGAATGAATAATAATGAGATGATGGGCTCCGGAGAATCAAAATGAAAAGACTCCTGAATTGCTCCGGATGGGTGAAAAGAATTCTCACAATTGAAAACAATTATGAGAGGATGGCATGAAGCTAGAACCATGAATCTTTGGAAGAACGGGTAAGGATTTAAGAGGAACTCTTCTTCGGTCTTCAAAATCCGAGAAAGACGATGAGAAACACCATGAATTGTTGAGGCACTCTAGAATGAAGAATAGAAAGGTTGAACCAACGATGAAAGAATTTGAAAGATCTTGGAGAAAGACATTTGACTGGTGACAATTCATTCTTACGACAAACTTGGGGAAGAATTTGAGAGTAACTTCGGTAAACTTAGAAGAGTCAGGTAAGATCCTGGGAAAAGACCTGTGGGTTAGGGCCCACTCAAAAGATACACCGTTGAACAATTTAAAAGAGAGATTGCGCCGGTTGAATTAAATAGCTTGAATGAGATAACAACCTCGAGATAGCTTGAATGGATCTTGAATGAAAAGACGAGCCTTCTGAGATATCTTCAGCACTCCGGAACAATTGAATAGCGAGAAGTGGATGATTAAGAGGTGCACCGGCATGAGAAAACATTTGAAACAAGGAAAGATATGATCGACAAAGCTTGAATTGAATCCACCGGAGAAGAAAATATGACGAAGAATTGATAAACTTGAAGCTCCGTTAGTATCTTCCTAAGAATACCCGGATAAGAACATTGACGGAAAGAATGGAGAGACTTCCCATCAATAAAAGGATACTTGATTAAGAAATATGAGTCCTTGAAGAAAAAAGTGGGGGGCGGGAAAACAAAGACGACTTGGGACGGATGAAACAAGCACCGTTGAGGAAACATAGAATTGACCTTGCGGATGTGGAAAAATGATCGGATCCACTTGAAGAGAAGCACGCCGGTTGGAAAAGAATTGACATGACAATCTCGATGATCAAGAAGGATTAGCACTCCCATAGAAATATGAGAACACCGCTTAGGAAAGGTATGGAATCAACACTTGACACCGAAGCAACTCGAATACCACAAACCAAAACAAAAACAAAGGATTTGGCTTGCAGAATAAGCCGGAAACAAACATATGATAGATCCCATATCGTATCTTGTGTCTGTTGGAAAGATATCCTACGGGATACTTGAATTCCCATTCCGTTAGTTTATGATGTGATTGACTTGACCCATTCCGTTAGCTTAGCACTTGATCGCTTAGTATGTTGCTATTGCTTTCTTCATGACTTATACACGTTCCTATGACTATGAGATTATACAACTCCCCAATACTGGAGGAACATTTTGTGTGCTACCAAATGTCACAACGTAACTGGGTGATTATAAAGGTGCTCTACAGGTGTCTCCGATGGTAATTGTTGATTTGGCATAGATCGAGATTAGGATTTGTCACTCCGATTGTCGGAGAGGTTTCTCTGGGCCCTCTCGGTAAAGCACATCACTATAAGCCTTGCAAGCAATGTGACTAATGAGTTAGTTGCGGGATGATGCATTACGAAACGAGTAAAGAGACTTGCTGGTAACGAGATTGAACTAGGTATTGAGATAGCGACGATCGAATCTCGGGCAAGTAACATACCGATGACAAAGGGAACAACGTACGTTGTTATGCGGTTTGACGGGATAAAGATCTTCGTAGAATATGTAGGAACCAATATGAGCATCCAGGTTCCGCTATTGGTTATTGACCGGAGATGAGTCTTGGTCATGTCTACATAGTTCTCGAACCCGTAGGATCCGCACGCTTAACGTTCGGTGACGATCGGTATTATGAGTTTATGTGTTTTGATGTACCGAAGGTAGTTCGGAGTCTCGGATATGATCACGTACATGACGAGGAGTCTCGAAATGGTCGAGACATAAAGATCGATATATTGGATGACTATTTTTGGACATCGGAATGGTTCCGGATGAGTTTGGGCATTTACCGGAGTACCGGGAGGTTACCGGAACCCCCCGGGGAGTGTATGGGCCTTATTGGGCCTTAGTGGGAGAGAGGAGGAGGCGGCCTAGGAGGGCCCCCCCCCCAAGCCCAATCCGAATTGGGAGGGGGGCCGGCCCCCCTTTCCTTCCTCCCTCTCTCCTCCTTCCTTCCTCTCCTACTCCTACTTGGAAGGGGGGAATCCTACTCCCAGTGGGAGTAGGACTCCCCTAGGGCGTGCCATAGAGAGGGCCGGCCCTCCCCCTCCTCCACTCCTTTATATACGGGGGAGGGGGGACCCCATAGATGCACAAGTTGATCATTGATCTCTTAGCCGTGTGCGGTGCCCCCCTCCACCATAATCCACCTCGGTCATATTGTTGCAGTGCTTAGGCGAAGCCCTGCGCTGGTAGCTTCATCATCACCGTCATCACGCCGTCGTGCTGACGAAGCTCTCCCTCGACACTCAGCTGGATCGAGAGTTTGTGGGACGTCACCGAGCTGAACGTGTGCAGATTGCGGAGGTGTCGTACTTTCGGTACTAGGATCGGTCGAATCATGAAGACGTACGACTACATCAACCGCGTTGCCATAACGCTTTCGCTTACGGTCTACGAGGGTACGTGGACTGCACTCTCCCATCTCGTTGCTATGCATCACCATGATCTTGCGTGTGCGTAGGAAAATTTTTGAAATTACTACGTTCCTCAACACTTGGTTCTCCGAATGGTTCGATAACCTTGGTTTCATCACTGAGGGAAATACCTACCGTCGTTGTGCTGCATCATCCCTTCCTCTTTGGGGAAATACCGACGTAGTCCTAGCAGATAGGAGCTTTTCTGGCGCTATAGTCAGAGAGCAATCAAAAGGAATTTCTGGTGCCGTTGCCGGGGAGGATCTTCAACATATACCAGGTTCCTAATCACAAATCTCATCTCCTTGCAATTTACATTATTTGCCATTTGCCTCTCATTTTCCTCTCCCCCACTTCACAAAAATTTGTCGCTTTGTTCGCCCCTCTTTCTCGTTCGATCTTATGTTTGCTTGTGTTTGCATGTGCCTCCTATTTTGCTTGCATCTTTGCTTGCTAAAAATCGATTGTTATGGATCCACTCAAAGTTTTCTACTTGGATCATCTTCGATCCATATGTGCTCGTGCTGAAACCCCAACTAGTTTAGTGAGGGAAAATAATATTAGATGAGCATGCCCATTTTGTGCGTCATCGTTTGTCTGAAAAAGGGAAGCTCTTATGGAATCAAATAAATTGTTTGTTATGCTATGCTTGGAATCTTTGTGAAATTTGTGATTTTACTTGTTGCTCTAAGAACCCTAAAAACAGCTCCCCTATCTTTGTGAGTTTAATGACAATGAAATCTTATATTCTTATGCCAAGGAGGTTTATAGTTACTATGATATCGAACAAATTGAAGAATTTGTTGCTTTTAAGGGTGCTTATGAAGTTGCTTCTTTGATTGAAAAGTATGATATTACTCTCTACAAATCTGATTTTTTTTGACATACTTAAATATTGCTATGAATACTATGCTCATAACACCTATGTTAAAGAATTTATTGAGAGAATGACTGCTGCTTTGGAAGAAAATAATGCTATGCATGAAGCTATGGATAATTATGATTCCATTGATTTGATTGAATTAGCCCCACTTGATGAACATGATGTTTGCTATTCTTGTGGCCATGATGCCAATGTTAATGATGCTTATGGAGATGAACTTGCTATAGTCCCTTATGTTAAACATGAAATTATTTCTATTGCACCCACACTTGATAGCTCCTTGAATGAAAAGCATGGTTGCAATGATATTATTACAAATCCTATTAATGTCAATTGTTTTAGTGATATGCAAAACCCCAAGCTTGGGGATGCTTGTTTTGTTATGTCCGCTACTTATTGCAATGATCATGATTGGGGTGATAATAATTCTTATGATCTTGAAAATTTATTTAAACCTCATGATGAATATGTTTGCGATATTATTAAAAGTGGGTTTGGAAGAGTTTCAACTTTGGCTAAAAATAATCCCACATATTTGGAGAGTGTTCAATCTTATGAAATTGTTGATGAAAGTGGGTTTGGAGAGGTCATGACTGTAGTTGATTATAATCCCACTATATTGGAAGAGTGTCAACTTTGTATGCATGTGGATCATATAGAGAATACGTTATGTGATAGCTATATTGTTGAATTTGATTATGATCCTACATATAATTATTATGAGAGAGGGAAATATGGTTGTAGAAATTTTCATGTTGCTAAATTACCTCTATTTGTGTTGAAATTATTAATGCTTGCTTCTTCCTACTTGCGTATGCTAGAAATTGTTTGTCTTGATAATTTGTTTGCTTATAAAATTCCTATGCATAGGAAGTATGTTAAACTTAAATGTGTTTTTCACATGTTTTATGATGCTCTCTTTATGTTTCAATTTTTTTTATGTCAGCATCGATAAAATCTTATGCCTAGCTAAGCGCGTAAAACTATAGCGCTTGTTGGGAGGCAACCCAATGAATAAAATTTATTTTTGCTTTTTTCTTTCTGTTCTTGTGTGTTTGCACAATTATGCTACTGTTATGATTGTGTTTTTTATGTTTTAATTAGTGTTTGTGCCAAGTAAAGCCTTTAGGATCTTCTTGGGTGATAGTTGTTTGATCTTGCTGAAAATGACAGAAACTTTGTGCTCACGAAAATAATTTTCATAAACCACAGAAAATAGATTTTGCCCTGATTCTTTTTGCAGAAGACTAATATACAAATTACCCTGGTCTTCCTAATTTGGTATAATTTTTGGAGTTCCAGAAGTATTCGCAAAAGTCATATTACTACAGATTGTTCTGTTTTGACAGATTCTGTTTTCTTTGTGTTGTGTGCTTATTTTGATGGCTCTATGGTTTTCTTTGATGAGTTTTTGCCATAGAAAAGTTGGAATGCAGTAGATATAATACAAAAACAAAATGTGAATTGGTTTGATACAGCACTTATAGTAGTGGTTTGCTTTCTTTTACTAACGGATCTCACAAAGGTTTTGTTGAGTTTTGTGTGATTGAAGTTTTCAAGTTTTGGGTTATCTTACGATGGATGAAAGAAGGATAGAAGAGCCTAAGCTTGGGGATGCCCCGGCATCCCAAGCTATTATCCAAGAATGAGCAACCAACTAAGCTTGGGGATGCCCCCGAGTGGCATCCCCTCCTTCTTCTAACGACCATCGGTATTTTACTCGAGCCTATATTTTTATTCGTCACATGATATGTGTTTTTCTTGGAGCGTCTTGTATGATATGTGTATTTGCTTGTTTTATTTTGCGTTTTAAGTCATCAATCCTTGCTGGACACACCTATTCGAGAGAGCCAAAATTATATCATGATTTGTTAGAATTGCTCTCTATGCTTCACTTAAATCTTTTATGAGCTAGGACTTGCTCTAGTGCTTCACTTATATCTTTTTTAGCATAGTGTGCTTAGTATTTTTGAAGAAATGCTCTCTTGCTTCACTTAGATTTGTTTGAGAGTTAGTAAAAGTTTTGAAGAAATTCTCTCTTGCTTCACTTAAATTATTTCGAGAGAAAGAAAAAAATTATGCTCATGATCTTCACTTATATTTGTTTGAGCTTATGAAAAGCAATACATGAAAATTAGTCCCAAAGTGATAGATATCCAAGAAGGATAAAGTAAAAAATTGTCATGAAGATCATTGGACAAAATAAACTTGATTCTTAGTAATAGTTTTGAGATATGATGATGCGATATGTGAGTTATGTTGATGAGTAATTGTGCTCTAGTAAGAATATTGGTGTTAAGGTTTGTGATTCCCTATGCATGCACGAAAGTCAATAATCATGCAATGAAAATTATATCCTACTTGTGGTGCATTATTCGGTGTTAGTTATGCTTAATGCTTGCTTATGAGATTATTCATTTCTTGGTTGGTCGCTTCTCAATCTTTTGCTAGCCTTCATTTTGCACTAAGTATGACCTCTACATGTGCATCCAAAATCCTTTAAACCAGTTTTGCCACATGAGTCCACTATATCAACCTATGTGCGGTATTATTTTGCCGTTCTAAGCAAATTTGCATGTGCCATCTCTAATTTTCAAAATAAACTTCTCTTTTGTGTGTTTGTTTCGCTCGCGGAACGGTAATGGGTGGCTAATATTTTCCATGCTAGATGTGTTATTCTCACGATGAGTGTTTATTCACTTGTCATTGCACGAGAGTAAAGCAAAGGTTTTAGGGATGCCTAGTCCCGAAATGCAAAAATAAATTTACTTTATGTTGTCAAATAATAAATTCCTTGGAAAGTGTTGGTATGGAGGGCACCCGTGGATACAGTTAGCCATGGAAAGTGAAAGTATGGTGGAAAAAAGAATAAACTTTATTTTCTGTTTGGGAACCGCCTATGGCATATCTGGCATGGAAAGTGTTCGTAGCTCTAAGTCGTTTTCGTTGGTGGGATGGATACACCTCCCAAAATATTTTTATCTCTATTTTTTTGCTTTGAGCTCTGGCACCTCTACAAATCCCTACTTCCCTCTGGGAAGGGCATTTCTTTTACTTTATGCATTTTTTATTTTGAATTTGATTCTCCATCTTCTCTCATAAAAAGCAGCAACTAGGAGGCAATATGATCATACTTAAGTATTGGGTGTACCTAATATTCGAGAGTGTTTCATGAATGGATCAATGTTTGAGCATGATGGGCTAGGGATAACTTATTTTAGTGTTGATATTTTGAAAGACATGGTTGCTTGTTGATATGCTTGAGTATCTAAATTATTATGTCAAAACTAGACTATTGCTTTGAATCACATAAAAGTCCAAATGTCCATGCTATAAAGAAAGGAATATGATATGACTTGATAAATAGCACTCCACATCAAAAAAATTGTTTTTATCACTTACCTACTCAAGGACGAGCAGGAATTAAGCTTGGGGATGCTGATACGTCTCCAACGTATCTATAATTTTTTATTGTTCCATGCTGTTTTATTATCAATCTTGGATATTTTATAGTCATTTTATATCATTTTTTGGTACTAACCTATTGACATAGTGCCAAGTGCCAGTTGCTATTTTTTCTATGTTTTTTACATCGCAGAAAATCAATACCAGACGGAGTCCAAATGCCACAAAACTCCATGATGATTTTTTATGGGCCAGAAGGAACACAACGGGCCCTGGTTGCACCTGGGGGGAGTCCTGAGGAGGGGATAACCCACCAGGGCGTGCCCTGGTGGGTTGTGCCCACCTCGGGTACCCCCCGAACCGCCTCTTTGCTCTATAAATACCCCAAAAATCCCAGAACCCTAGGGGAGTCGACGAAATATTCATCCAACCGCCGTAGAGTACAGAACCACCAGATCCAATCTAGATACCATCTCGGATGGGGTTCACCACCTCCATTGGTGCCTCTCCGATGAGGCGTGAGTAGTTCTTTGTAGACCTTTGGGTCCGTAATTAGTAGCTAGATGGCTTTCTCTCTCTCTCGCTGAATTCTCAATACAATGGTCTCTTGGAGATCCATATGATTTAACTCTTTTGCGGTGTGTTTGTTGGGATCTGATGAACTTCGAGTTTATGATCAGTTATATCTTTTTATATCCATGAAAGTTATTTGAGTTTGTTTGATCTCTTATATGCATGATCTCTTATAGCCTCGTATTTCTTCTCCGATATTTGGGTTTTGTTTGGCCAACTTTATCTATTTATCTTGCAATGGGAAGAGGTGCCCGGTAGTGGGTTCGATCTTACGGTGCTTGATCCCAGTGACAGAAAGGGAACCGACATGTATGTATCGTTGCTACTAAGGATAAAAAGATGGGATCTATATCTACGCAATAGATAAACGGATCTTGTCTACAGCATGTCATCGTTCTTATTGCATTACTCCATTTTTCCATTTACTTAATACACTAGATGCATGCTGGATAGCGGTCGATGTGTGGAGTAATAGTAGTAGATGCAGGCAGGCGTCGGTCTACTAATATTGGACGTGATGCCTATGTAATGATCATTGCGTGGTTATCGTCATAATTATTTGAATTTCTATCAATTGCCCAACAGTAATTTGTTTACCTACCGTTTGCTATTTTTCTCGAGAGAAGCCACTAGTGAAACCTACGGCCCCGGGTCTTGTTTCTCATATATTTGCTTGCAGTCTACTTTTCCTTTGCATTTTTATTCAGATCTATTAAACCAAAAAAATACAAAATACCTTGCTGCAATTTATTCTTATTCATTTTGTTTGGCGTTCGATCTATCAATCTACTACAATTTCCTCACGTCAGTTTTGCCTATCTTGAGGCACCGTACCCCGGAAGGGATTGACAACCCCTTTAACACGTCGGGTTGCGAGGATTTGTTCTTTGTGTGCAGGTGTTGTTTACGTTGTGTTGCTTGGTTCTCCTACTGGTTCGATAACCTTGGTTTCATCACTGACGGAAATACCTACCGTCGTTGTGCTGCATCATCCCTTCCTCTTTGGGGAAATACCGACGTAGTCCTAGCAGACAGGAGCTTTTCTGGCGCTATAGTCAGAGAGCGATCAGTCTCTAGTGCGGTCTGGTCATCTTCTTCATTCTTCCCGATGCCCTCCTTGAAGATCAAGGTGGTGTGCATGTGGGGGTGCAGATAAGCACAAGCGACAGTAGTCACTGTACACTGGTACAGCGAGGTGCTATACAAACGGTTTTTAACCCCTTTCCACGACGGCATTTGGAACCATCGCCAAGTGAGTGACTGCGATAGGGGGGTCCTTCCCACACGACCCAGAAACCGTTGGGGATAGGGATCCACCCAGACGCTGCATCATTGTAACTCGTTTGTGCTCGCATTGCCATCGCAGTCGGCATTCTATGGTGCTACGTTTACGATGCGCGGTCCATCACAAATGGTTCACAATTATAGAACGTCTATGATAAGCAGACAATCACACACATTCGCTTTCCCAAACCGTGTGCGATAACTAATTAAGAAGATTAGCTAATCTTTGTACGAGTGTAGGACAGGATTACAAAACGTCGGACCGTCGTAACATCGCCGTACTTGACAACTATCGCACACCCTATTCTGTGGTGCAACATTTACAATGCCTACCACATCCGAAATAGTTCATGGTTGCGAATTGTGTACGATAAGGCAACTATCACAAACATTTAGTTTGCCCGCACCGTTTGTGATATTGTCTGACATCGCACACGCTTTACAAACGGCAACTATGTGCATGCTTGCACATGTTTCCTCTCTGTGAACCGTGTCGGATTATGGTGTATATCGCAAACGTTTATATTTTACCAACCATGTGCACCGTAAAGACCTAGAGAACATACTTTCATCATAATTTAATTGCTGCTATTTCAAATTGTACCGGATTGGAATTTGAATGTATGTTATAGCTTTATTCATATCCATCAGGTTCAAACAACCAATGCATTATTCGATTCATAGGTACATACGTTAAAGAATTACATAAGAACCAAATAAAGAATGATGAACCACAGTTGTATACTTGTACTATTAAAGACGGTAAAGAAAGAGGTGAAATGCATTCTGGTTGCTGAACAAGGTGAAGCAGAATGCCCATATTGCTCCTCCATGCAGAAGGCACACAGGACTCTAGTCCAACCCCTTGTGATGGTCGACCGCCCATCCTTCATGGTCTTCATGATAACATCTGGATAATCATCATGTTCTAGTAGAAATACTTTAACCTTTGCATGCCCACCAATCATGTAGTTTGAGAGGTAATCTTGAGTAAACTGCTTTGGGAACCACTGCAAAGGAAAAAGATTCAGACATTGTCATCTAACACAACTTATTATGGGCAGTAAAAAGAAGGCTGCAGAGTTCTTACTTACCAACCTGCAGTACGTTGTTGTCTTGGATAAAGTGTAAACAAATAGTTTAATTGCCATCTTTTGACCCATTTTACTAACAATCTTTATCAGCTTCCTCACTTGATGCTGGTTCATCGATATCTCATTGCCCCATGCGCAGAAAGGGTCAAAGTAGAGGTACATTGGCTTGAGACAAAACTTATATGCACAATGTAGACTAGTTCCTCCGTCCAGGTGCGTCCCATGTCCTATATAGTCATCACAACAAGGTTAGCTATAAGAGTACTACTACCTCCCTTCTAGTTTAAAGGGATCGATTCAAAAATTTCACCTACTCTTACCAAGATAGAGGCGGTGGAATAGTTTTTGTAGTCCGCAAAAGTACTCAATTAATGCTCTCATTCTTCACCAAAAAAATGTGTTTACCAATGCATTATCGCATTGCATGCATGCATGAACACTAAATGACAAAGAACTTTTACATGCATTAGTCAATATTCTCTTTAGGCCACTCATAGTGGAAAGTATCATATACTAGTATCATGTGCATGATACTAGTGTATGATACTACCTTTATAGTGCCATGCATGACACAAAGTAGCATAGCATTTATTATGATATGGTATCTACCTATGTTACTCTAACCCCCCTCTTTTCTTTAATTCTTTGCCACATCAACATGTTTGCTATTCCCGGGTGCATGATACCAGCTAAGATACCACCACTATGGCCAGCCTTAATCATCGCATGCAATAATTTAGTGCACCTTGAAATCTGAATATGTGTGGGGCGTGTATGTTTTTAACGACTTGAGACTATACCTAGCCCAGCATGCAATGGTCAGTTCATTGCATGTAAGATGACTTATTATGCACCATTCCTGTAACACCCCAGTGTCATGCTACAGTTACCTCTGTGTTTAAGCTAATCATTTTTTCCAAACAGTGCTTAATCACCTTTGTTCAATATCCCATTTGAAATTCCAGTCAATTCAAATTCAAGTGAAGTTTGAAGTTGCTCAAAAGTTGCTGGAAAAATGTTCATCATTTGCCAAAAATTCCATAACAATTATTTGTTAAGGAACACAACATCACTTTTGTGCAAACATGAGCATCAGCAATTATAACAGCACCAATTCAGCATTTTTAAATGCTATCCTATTTATGAAAAATACCAAATGAATTCTTCTGGTCTCCAAAATATTTTTGGCACTGTCTAAGATCACCAGGGAATAAAAGGGGTACTTCCCATATTTTTCCTAAGTAATTAGCATGCCCAATATTTTCTTACCCATCTATGTTTATTAAATAAATAAATAAACAAAAGCAAAGAAGGAGAAAAGGGAGAAGAGAGAAGCCCCCTTGCCCCACTGGGCTTTAGCCCACCCCAGCAAGCCGGTCCACCTCCCCCCGGTCGCTCTCCTCCTCCCTTGTTCAACCGACCGGGGCTCATCCCGCGCATCCCCACTGCACCACCTCGCCGGCGTCGTCCCGAGGGTATAAGGGAAACAGCCGCGCCCCTCGACCTCCCCCCACTATCATCCACCCACTCGCCCACTTGCCCCCTCTCTCCCTCGTCGCCCTCTCTCTTGCCCAGATCCGCCACAGCCACCACCGTAGTTGCCATGGACGGCCTCGTCTGCGTGGCCACCGTGCACCTCGCCAGCTGAGATCTCGCCAGAAGCCTCGCCTGCTTCCTCTCCGTCGGCTCCGACTACCAGCGCAAGCCGGGCGACGCTACATCGCCGGACCTCCGTCATCTCTTCCTCGGACCCGCCGGATGCCGCCGTTGATCCCGTCACCTCAGCTGCATCACCATCTTCCCTGGGCCTTCCCTGCAACGGCAGTGAGCCACTACCCTCCTCCTCCTCCCCTTAACTTGTCGCAGTCGTCGTCTCCCTCCGCTGCCTGGCGTCATGCTCCGCCTGCGCCTCGCTAGCGCGAGTGCCCTCCCCCTCTGCTACTGCTTTGCTGCTGTCGTCGTAAGGTCCCGCACGCCCCGCGCGCTCGCCTAGCCCCGCGCCAGCCACACATGCCCGCGCTCTTCCGGCACGTCCGCCCCGTGTAGCCACGCATGCGCCACACCGCCCGCACGCCCGCAACCCGCGAGCACACGGCCACGCGCCCCGCTGCGTCTAGCCGCTCCGGCCGCCGCAGCCACGCTACTCTTTGCTTGTTGTTCTGCCCCCTGCTGCTGCTTGTCGCCACTAGCCGCCGCCGCTACAACGCTGGCCTCCAGCCGTCACCGATGCCGCGACCGGCTCCCGCCCGCGCGCCCTTGCCTCGACCCGCGCCGTCCGCACCGGGCCCCGTCGTGCCCGCCTCACCTGATCGGGCGCCCGCGCTGCTGCTGTGCCGCTGCCACGTCCTAGCCGTGCGCCCCACCTGCGCTGGCCCCGCTCGCTGCCTGGCCTTGCCCGCTGCTCGCCTCGCCGGCGCCTCTGCATCTTATGCTGCTCCCCGGCCGCTCGCTAACGCCCGAGCCCCCTGTCTCTAGCTGCTGTCGTTGCCTCCCCTACGGCTTGCCGCCGCCTATGTGTCGGCCGCCCCGACCACGCCCCACCAGCGCCCGCGCGCCCCCTTCTCCCCGGCTCTGCTTGCCGCGGCGCCCGGTGGGTGCCCCTGCCCGCGCCCGGTAGCCCGCCCCAATTAGCCTCTGAGCCAATGGCAGTGGGGCCCAGCCCCTTTAAAAAAAGAGAAACAACATGTAAATAAAAAGTATATAATTAATTAACTTAATTAAAACTAGTTAATTAACATAATTACTTAGTTAAGTTAATTAGTCAGTTAGGTTAGTTAACAGGTTTATGACTGGCGGGACCCGCATGTCGGTTTAACCAGTCAACGGTCAACGTTGACCGATGATGTCATGATGACGCATTAATGTTTTTTTGAATTAGTTTAAATCTGTTAATTCCAGAATATTGTTTCAAACTTTAGAAAATCATAGAAAATTATTCGTAACTCGGAAGAAAATGTTTTCTACATGAAAGTTGCTCAGAAAAACGAGACGAATCAGAAAGCGTGGTCTGTTTGCCTGTCAGATGCCTCTAACTAGCTGAACATGGAACATTCCCCCTCCGGTCATATGTCTGGCACAGGTTCAGAACCGGGAAAACCTTCCCAGTTGAATTCCCCCTTCACCTATATCGTGTAGCCATACGTTAGGTCACACCCGGCACAGCATATTGCCACGTTATGCTTTATAATGCTATGTTTGCTTTATATTTACAGTTTCTTCCCCCTCTTCTCTCCTGTAGACCCCGAGACCGATGCTGCCCCTGTGATCGACTACGTCGACGATGACCCCCCTCCTTGCCGGAGCAACCAGGCAAGCCCCCCCCCTTTGATCGTCCCGATATCGCCCATTCCATTCTCTCATGCTTGCATTAGATTTTGCTACTATTATTGTTTGCTCCTATTCTGATGCATAGCCTGCCTTTGTAACCTGCTCATTGTTACCTACCTGCTTATCCTAAACTGCTTAGTATTGGTTGGTTAGTGATCCATCACTGACCCCCACCTTGTCCTTGTTGCCCCTGCTTCATCATCGAAGACCCGATCAACGGGATCGAAGACCAGGCCCCGACACCGCACATCACTTTCCCCTTAGTTGCTTGACATTACTGGGTTACTATCGAGTGCCGGGGGTGAGACCTCATCAGCACTTCTGATGTTACCCTGTAGTGTAGCTATTCGGTCATGGTCATCGAGGGTGATTCCGCCTTAACCACTTCCGATACGACTCTGTCGGGCAACCCCTCAAGTGTGAACTTCGAGGGTGGTTCCTCTTACGTTCACCTTGATGATTACATCGAGTGGAATCCGTCAAGGGTGATTCCTCAGGTTTCCCCCTTGGTGTTAGACACACAGTTACTATGGTTACTATGACTTTACACTGAACCATGTTACTAAAGACGGGTCGGCCCTGAGGGGTACCCGCGCGAGCATATTTGCGAGTGATGAGGAGTCGGATTGACCTGGAGGGTGCCCGCGAGATAATTACGAGGCGTGGTCAGGCATTCTTAGCCCTTGCCGCAAGTCCTCGAGACGGGGCGACGGGGTCACATCTTTCGTGAGTCTCTGCTTGTTACCGCGCGTTCCTAATCCACTACGATTTGGATATTTGATCCGAGGGGCCTCTGGCCTGATAACGCTAACCATCACGTGGGCATAGTTTGGGCGTTCTGCGTCGTATGCATCAGCCGAAGCTTAATAGACGTCAGCGACTGAGCGGCGCGCGCCGGGTTGGACTGCGTAAGCACCTGCCTTTTTGAAGGAGGTAGCTAGGTCTGCTCACCGGCCGCGTTCGCAACGTGCAGGAGTTCCCGGGGCGATGGCCCATGACCCCTGGGGCATAGGTTTAGTCCGGCGTGCTGACCTCTCTATTAAGCCTATGTCGGGTTGCAGCGTATTGTTTGGCTGAGGTCGGGCATGACCCAGGAAAGTGTGTCCAACCGGAGTTAATCGAACATGGTGGGTAAGTTGGTGCACCCCTGCAGGGAAGAAAATATCTATCGATAGCCTGTCCTACGGTAACGGACACTTGGAGTTGTATCCCGATCGATACAACTAGAACTGGATACTTGTGATAAGAATTGGATTGTGATGAGAAATGGATAGTATGGCTCTGGGATTGCTTTCTCGCAGGGAGTCGAGAAAGGATCTCTGGCCGAGGTTGATAACACTACTACTACTTTACTTTATGCTACTCTACTCCCTCCTGTTGCTGCAAGATGGTGGTTTCCAGAAGATGCTAGTCTTCGATAGGACTAGGTTCTCCCCTCTATTCTGGCTTTTCTGCAGCCCAGTCCACATATACAGCCTTCCTTTGATAATGTTGCATATATAGTGTAGACCCTTGCTTGCGAGTACTTTGGATGAGTACTCACGGTTGCTTTGCTCCCCCTTTTCCCCCTTTCTTCTCCTTTCCGGTTGATGCAACCAGATGTCAAAGCCCAGGAGCCAGATGCCACCGCCGATGCCTGCTACTACGTGGAGACCGCTGACGACCAGGAGTAGTTAGGAGGCTCCCAGGAAGGAGGCCTTGCCTCTTCGATCGTGGTGCTTTGTGCTAGCCTTCTTAAGGCAAACTTGTTTAACTCATGTCTGTACTTAGATATTGTTGCTTCCCCTGACTCTTGTGTTTTCGAGCTTATGTATTCGAGCCCTCGAGGCCCCTGGCTTGTATATAAAGCTTGTATTATTTTAATTTGTGTCTAGAGTTGTGTTGTGGTATCTTCCCATGAGTCCTTGATCTTGATCGTACACATTTGCGTGTATGATTAGTGTACGATTGAATCGAGGGCGTCACAAGTTGGTATCAGAGCCGACTGCCTGTAGGTAGCCCCCTTTCCAACTCCTTGGCCGAAGTTGAGTCTAGTCACTGAAAAACTTTTACTAACATTGGCTATGTGTCTTACGGGCCCACGTCGCCATTGGGTGGTATTAGGATCTTTTATTCCTTGTCTATACTCTGGGATTCTGATCTCTCTTCTATTCGGGTTAAAGATTTTACTAACTCTAACTTTAGGTTCTCGTAACCACTTCCTACCGGAGAGCCCCTTCATTCCATATGATCGCCTACTTCATCAGAAGATTTCGAAGATACTCTTTGATGTTTTCCCGAGACCCTTGTGCCCACCGCCTTTGCAGTTCCCTGCCACCGATATATCCTTATGGATAAGTACATACAGTTGCCGTTCATACCTTTGTCCCTAGTTGCTCTTGTTTCTAAAAGATGCCCGAAATACTCTCTGTTGTCCCGAGAACCCCTTCTGCAATTGCCTTGAAGTTCTTTGCCACATGAATACCCCTATGAATAATTCCTCTCAATTACCGAAGATTCTTCATCCCCAGTTGTTTGAGTGTTTCACAAAAATCTTCGAAATCCTATTCGATCTTCCGAAAATCCTTAGCAGCTTATTGCTCTTGAAATTCTTGCTTGCTTGCATTATGGTTAAATCCCATAAGTATAGTAATATTATTGGCATCCTTTGTCATTATCATTTGAGTCCGTTGATTCAATATGTTGCGGATGCTCGCAATCCTCAGTCCGATCATAGAATTCATCCTTCCGGCTTGGACGTCATTTGGCCAAGAGTTGTTTCTCGACCAATCAAATTGTCATCAATTGTATCCCTAGGGCTATTCAACTTACTTATCTTTTGATCAGAGCGTCTGCTTCTGATATTCTATTTTTGAAATCATGATTTCTTTGCATTTAAAGCATCGAATTATTCAGATGTTTCTATAATCTGAATCCTTTGCATTCTTTCTTCTTCAGGTGGAGTACCGATACTCACATCAGATCCAATGTGGACCGCCAGATCCTTTGTTGGATTTTATCTGACAACGTCCTTCATATTCAATAACCTCTTGGAGCCTTTCCTCAGATACATAAAGCCTTTGGTAAATTGTATCATCTGCCTTCTCAACCATGCTCTGCCTTCAAGCTTGTGTTATTTTACTCGTGGGGTTTGTGGTATATGTTCCCAAGATGCCCCTATGGGTTGAACCTATGCTTTCCTTTATCCATGTGAACCTGAGAGTTTTCACGAATCATACTCTTCTGGTGTTTTGCCAGATAACATTTCAACACTACAACTTCATTGAACGCGAGAAGTGAATGAAAGGTTATGCATTGGAGAAGTGGGAGTCGACCTTGAACTTTGTGTTCATGCCCATGGACCTAATGTGGATCTTATCATGGAAGCTTCTTGTGATATAATAATCCCCTTATTATAAGTTCATACGGTATCTATGTTTGGTCCTTTGCAGCCGTGGTTCTGACCATGATTGTTCCCCCTTTAATTCCATTTCTCGGACAAGTTAAAGCACTTGTCTTCTGCAGATCAATACATCTTCGCAACCTCTATCTTGACCTTCCTTCGAGTATTACCCTCCGGTATCTCGAGAATAACAAAGAACTGTGTTGCTTCCTATGAGTCTTCATCTGGTATTGCTCCTCAGCAATTTTAGATTGCCCCGGGTTCTGAGTTATTAGTCACTCAAGAACATCGATAAGTGAATCGATTCCGCACTCTGATTCAATAACTCTATGCTATTTTCGTTGCTTACGAGTTTAATAATCCTTCAAGTCATTCCTAGCCTGATCGGCTATATCATTACCGTGGTAAATTTTAACTATGCTACCTGGTCCTTCTTCCCAGAGCACAATTTTCGATGATGAGCTAAGCTTACGTCGATCTTCCTCATCTTATCATTTCACCTCGTACAACAAGCTTGATTTCGAGCTTGTGTCGCATCCGTGGTTCCAATAACCTTTCGCTTCATCATTCCTTTTGCTTGATGTCGTCGCTGTTCGATGGCCTCTTCATAGTACCTCGACCAAAATCTGTCGTGATCCCCATCAATATACTGACTTGTCTCAGGCTATCAATCGAATTCATGATAAGAAATACCATCCTCCCCTCTCGATGATTGTGTTATCATCGACAACATCCTTGACTTCCTGCCAACATAGACCTGATTTTGTTTGGTTATACCTTACGTTCCGAGATAATCTTGGAAATGATCCTTTGAATCTCTTATGATCTACAGACCCAATCCTTAATTGAAACACCATCTCAGTGCTATCTCAAAGCATGACTGTGGTATTCCGAATATCAACACGAACATTTGAAGCGAAATGTTAAATGCTTCTTGATCTATTATCCAAACACCGTTGTATGGGCAATATCCTAATTCTTCGCTCGCCCCTTATTTAAATGCTTTTGCACTTAAATGTCCTATCATGTATGTCATGCTCCGCTTTTCTTTGGGAAGGATATACTCCCAATTCTTGTGTTTAAACACATTTTCCTTCCCAATGTTCTGATTACTCTAATGATCACCTTTTCTTTTCCATTGTTTTGTTTAACTTATCTTGTGGTTTATGAGATCTAAGCAGTAATAATTCCCTGCTTATGTAAACACCTCGGTGTAAAATTTGTCAGTAAGACCTTGTTATTATTGTTGTTGACATTCCGGTAACCATCGATGGACGAGAACTTTGCCTATTGGTCCGCCTCATTCAACGAGCAGGAAAATAGTTCTCTTCGTCCCTCGCCCTTGGTACCAATGTTGTTGGCAACATAACTGACAGTCTATCATCTGACATGCCTTGCTATCAGCCCCCTTTCTGCTTTTAACCCAGATGGTGGGCCAATAACCCACAGTTCCATAGGATAGGAACCTGACTCTCCTGTATATCTTTGATTCCGAAATATTCTTGCATTTGGCTTCGTATCATGTCACGAGGCACCTTTCGAGAGATGATCTATTGCCGATGCTCTGAACCCCTTTCTCACACTCTGTTCAGGTATCAATCGTTTGTCCATTCGCTTGAAACTTCCTATTGTACCTTCATACTTTGCTCTCGATGTTTTATTAAGCTTCAACTCGAAAGATATTTCTGCCTCATTCCCTGAATTGTTCACCAGATAATTAACCCTATAAGGATCAGTTCTCCCAAAGTTACTCTTTACTTCCCCACTTAAATCTTGGGACAAGATTTCTTGTAGTGGAGGAGATTTGTAACACCCCAGTGGCATGCTACAATTACCTCTGTGTTTAAGCTAATCATTTTTTCCAAACAGTGCTTAATCACCTTTGTTCAATATCCCATTTGAAATTCCAGTCAATTCAAATTCAAGTGAAGTTTGAAGTTGCTCAAAAGTTGCTGGAAAAATGATCATCATTTGCCACAAATTCCATAACAATTATTTGTTAAGGAACACAACATCACTTTTGTGCAAACATGAGCATTAGCAATTATAACAACACCAATTCAGCATTTTTAAATGCTATCCTATTTATGAAAAATACCAAATGAATTCTTCTGGTCTCCATAATATTTTTGGCACTGTCTAAGATCACCAGGGAATAAAAGGGGCACTTCCCATATTTTTCCTAAGTAATTAGCATGCCCAATATTTTCTTACCCATCTCTGTTTATTAAATAAATAAATAAAACAAAAGCAAAGAAGGAGAAAAGGGAGAAGAGAGAAGCCCCCCTTGCCCCACTGGGCTTTAGCCCACCCCAGCAAGCCGGTCCACCTCCCCCCGGTCGCTCTCTTCCTCCCCTGTTCAACCGCCGGGGCTCATCCAGCGCGTCCCCGCCGCACCACCTCACGCGGCACCGTCCCGAGGGGATAAGGGCAACAGCCGCGCCCCCTCGAGCTCCCCCCACTCTCATCCACCCACTCGCCCACTTGCCCCCTCTCTCCCTCGTCGCCCTCTCTCTCACCCAGATCTGCCACAGCCACCACCGCAGTTGCCATGGACGGCCTCGTCTACGTGGCCACCGTGCACCTCGCCAGCTCAGATCTCGCCAGAAGCCTCGTCTGGTTCCTCTCCGTCGGCTCCGACTACCAGCGCAAGCCAGGCGATGCTACATCGTCGGACCTCCGTCATCCTCTTCCTCGGACCCGCCGGATGCCGCCGTTGATCCCGTCGCCTCCGCTGCATCACCATCTTCCCCGGGCCTTCCCTGCAACAGCAGTGAGCCACTGCCCTCCTCCTCCTCCCCTTAACTTCTCGCAGTCGTCGTCTCCCTCCACTGCCTGGCATCACGCTCCGCCCGCGCCTCACTAGCGCGAGTGCCCCTCCCCCTCTGCTACAGCTTTGCTGCTGTCGTCGTAAGGTCCCGCACGCCCGGCGCGCTCGCCTAGCCCCGCGCCAGCCACACATGCCTGTGCTCTTCCACCACGTCCGCCCCGTGTAACCACGCATGCGCCACACCGCCCGCACGCCCGCAACCCACGAGCACACGGCCATGCGCCCCGCCGCGTCTAGCCACTCCGGCCGCCGCAGCCGCGCTGCTCTTTGCTTGTTGTTCCGCCCCTGCTGCTGCTTGTTGCCACTAGCCACCGCCGCAACAACGCTCGCCTCCAGCCGTCACCGCTGCCGTGACCGGCTCCCGCCCGCGCGCCCTTGCCTCGACCCGCGCCGTCCGCACCGGGCCCCGTCGTGCCCGCCTCACCTGGCCGGGCGCCCGCGCTGCTGCTGTGCCACTGCCGCGTCCTAGTCGTGCACCCCACCTGCGCTAGCCCCGCTCGCAGCCTGGCCTCGCCGGCGCCTCTGCATCTTGTGCTGCTCCCTTGCCGCTCGCTAATGCCCGAGCCC
This sequence comes from Triticum aestivum, assembly GCF_018294505.1. Classification (NCBI taxonomy): domain Eukaryota; kingdom Viridiplantae; phylum Streptophyta; class Magnoliopsida; order Poales; family Poaceae; genus Triticum; species Triticum aestivum. The sequence goes on from NC_057808.1 coordinate 118,753,014, forward strand.
CCTGCCTCTAGCTGCTGCCGTTGCCTCCCCTGCGGCTTGCCGCAGCGCCTCGCCGGCCGCCCCGACCACGCCCCACCAGCGCCTGCGCGCCCCCTTCTCCCCGGGCTCTGCTTGCCGCGGCGCCCGATGGATACCCCTACCCGCGCCCGGTAGCCCGCCCCAATTGGCCTCTGAGCCAATGAATGTGGGGCCCAGCCCCTTTTAAAAAGAGAAACAAAATGTAAATAAAAAGTATATAATTAATTAACTTAATTAAAACTAGTTAATTAACATAATTACTTAGTTAAGTTAATTAATCTGTTAGGTTAGTTAACAGGTCTATGACTGGCGGGACCCGCATGTCTGTTTAACTAGTCAACGGTCAGCGTTGACCGATGACCTCATGATGACGCATTAATGTTTTTTTGAATTAGTTTAAATCTGTTAATTCCATAATATTGTTTAAAACTTTAGAAAATCATAGAAAATTATTCGTAACTCGGATGAAAATGTTTTCTACATGAAAGTTGCTCAGAAAAACGAGACGAATCAGAATACGTGGTCTGTTTGCCTGTCAGATGCCTCTAACTAGCTGAACATGGAACATTCCCCCTCCGGTCATCTGTCTGGCACAGGTCCGGAACCGGGAAGACCTTCCCGGTTGAATTCCCCCTTCACCTATATCGTGTAGCCATACATTAGGTCACACCCGACACAGCATATTGCCACATTATGCTTTGTGATGCTATGTTTGCTTTATATTTACTGTTTCTTCCCCCTCTTCTCTCCTGTAGACCCCGAGACCGATGCTGCCCCTGTGATCGACTACGTCGACGATGACCCCCCTCCTTGCCAGAGCAACCAGGCAAGCCCCCCCCCCCATTGATCATCCCGATATCGCCCATTCCATTCTCTCATGCTTGCATTGGATTTTGTTACTGTTATTGTTTGCTCCTATTCTGATGCATAGCCTGCTTTTGTAACCTGCTCATTGTTACGTACCTGCTTATCCTAAACTGCTTAGTATTGGTTGGTTAGTGATCCATCAGTGACCCCCACCTTGTCCTTGTTGCCCCTGCTTCATCATCGAAGACCCGATCAACGGGATCGAAGACCAGGCCCCGACACCGCACATCACTTTCCCCTTAGTTGCTCGACACTACTGGGTTACTATCGAGTGCCAGGGGTGAGACCTCATCAGCACTTCTGATGTTACCCTGTAGTGTAGCTATTCGGTCGTGGTCATCGAGGGTGATTCCGCCTTAACCACTTCCGATACGACTCTGTCGGGCAACCCCTCAAGTGTGAACTTCGAGGGTGGTTCCTCTTACGTTCACCTTGATGATTACATCGAGTGGAATCCGTCAAGGGTGATTCCTCAGGTTTTCCCCTTGGTGTTAGACACACAGTTACTATGGTTACTATGACTTTACACTGAACCATGTTACTAAAGACGGGTCGGCCCTGAGGGGTACCCGCGCGAGCATATTTGCGAGTGATGAGGAGTCGGGTTGACCTGGAGGGTGCCCGCGAGATAATTACGAGGCGTGGCCGGGCATTCTTTGCCCTTGCCGCAAGTCCTCGAGACGGGGCGACGGGGTCACATCTTTCGTGAGTCTCTGCTTGTTACCGCACGTTCCTAATCCACTACGATTTGGATATTTGATCCGAGGGGCCTCTGGCCTGATAGCACTAACCATCACGTGGGCATAGTATGGGCGTTCTGCGTCATATGCATCAGCCGAAGCTTAATAGACGTCAGCGACTGAGCGGCATGCACCGGGTTGGACTACGTAAGCACCTGCCTTTTTGAAGGAGGTAGCTAGGTCTGCTCACCGGATGCGTTCGTAACGTGCAGGAGTTCCCGGGGCGATGGCCCATGACCCCTGGGGGCATAGGTTTAGTCCGGCGTGCTGACCTCTCTATTAAGCCTAGGTCGGGTTGCGGCGTATTGTTTGGCCGAGGCCGGGCATGACCCAGGAAAGTGTGTCCGACCGGAGTTAATCGAACGTAGTGGGTAAGTTGGTGCACCCCTGCAGGGAAGAAAACATCTATCGATAGCCTGTCCTACGGTAACGGACACTTGGAGTTGTATCCCGATCGATACAACTAGAACTGGATACTTGTGATGAGAAATGGATAGTATGGCTCTGGGATTGCTTTCTCACAGGGAGTCGAGAAAGGATCTCTGGCCGAGGTTGATAACATTACTACTACTTTACTTTATGCTACTCTACTCCCTCCTGTTGCTGCAAGATGGTGGTTTCCAGAAGATGCTAGTCTTCGATAGAACTAGGTTCTCCCCTCTATTCTGGCTTTTCTGCAGTCCAGTCCACATATACAGCCTTCCTTTGATAATGTTGCATATGTAGTGTAGATCCTTGCTTGCGAGTACTTTGGATGAGTACTCACGGTTGCTTTGCTCTCCCTTTTCCCCCTTTCTTCTCCTTTTCGGTTGATGCAACCAGATGTCGAAGCCCGGGAGCCAGATGCCATCGCCGATGCCTGCTACTACGTGGAGACTGCTGACGACCAGGAGTAGTTAGGAGGCTCCCAGGCAGGAGGCGTTGCCTCTTCGATCGTGTTCCTTTGTGCTAGCCTTCTTAAGGCAAACTTGTTTAACTCATGTCTGTACTCAGATATTGTTGCTTCCGCTGACTCTTGTGTTTTCAAGCTTATGTATTCGAGCCCTCGAGGCCCCTGGCTTGTAATGTAAAGCTTGTATTATTTTAATTTGTGTCTAAAGTTGTGTTGTGATATCTTCCCGTGAGTCCTTGATCTTGATCGTACACATTTGCGTGTATGATTAGTGTACAATTGAATCGAGGGCGTCACAATTCCCCATACCTGCAGGAAGCCCATTGGTCTCCAAATCTTTTCCTCTCCATGTGTGAAAACAATCTGCCTGCTTGACTCTCCTTCTCCCTCCGGTAGTCCCACCACTCCACCCCGTGTGAAAACAATATGCATGCATGACTCTCCTCCCCCGCGCTCGTCCAATCCGTTGTGACCAGCAATATTTCCACCTCTTCCCTCCCCCGTAATTTACTCCAACAAAAATATGCCCACCTAGCTGTTACGTTCATCGCGCAACATATCTTACGTAGGTGTGCCATTGCTCGCTATAAATACTGCACCTCTCACGGCATTCGGAAGAACGCTCATGCTCGCTATCTCCTCCCCCTCCCTCTCACGTCGACCACCATGGCATCGCCCCTCCCAAGCCCTAGGCGCCCCTCGCTGCCCCGCATGGAGGGCCATGTGTCGTCGTTCCATTCCTCGCCGCCACTAGTCGAGGAGGACACGTCGGTGTTCCGTTCCTCGCTGCCACTAGTGGAGGATGACACGTCGACGTTCCGCTCCTCGCCGCGGTGCGTCGGTGCTCCGCTCCTCGCCGCGAGGCCTCGAGGTGGACGCGTCGGTGTTCCCAATCTCGCCAACACGCGCATCGGAGGACGTGTCGGCTCCCCGCTACGAGGAGAACGACGTGCCGCCCGCCGAGCCCCCCAACCTTGAGGAGCTTTGGAAAGAAATGGAGGTCGCCTTGTGGGAGGCTTTGCCTCCGGCAGAGCACGCCAAAATAGAGGCGGAGAAGAAGGCCGAGGAAGCGAAGCGCGCCGTGGGGCATGCTGCCTGGCAGGCCTATGTCGCGTCCAAGATAGTCAGGCAATTGCATCTTTTGCAGAAGGCTCATGCGAGGGCCGTGAGGGTGGCGAAGGACGCCCGTGCCAAAGCCCTGAGTGCAGTCGTGCCCAAGTGCCACATCTACGCTTGGCGGTACGTGGACCGGGTGCACGCTTCCAGCAAGGAGGAGTTCCTGTTGGCGCCGGATCACCTGACCGGTAGATCACGCTCGCCTGCCGGCAAGCCGCCAATCAACATCTCATGAGTTGCGAGGCTGAGGAAGAGGCATTGTGTCACCGCGCTGGGAAACAGCGGCGCACCAGGGCACTTGTGCCGCGCCGCAAGCGCCCCTGCGAGCGCCCTGGCTTTTATTAGGAATAATTTAGTGTCGTAAGGCGATCTCATTAGTTTTGGGACGGAAATGATAAATCCCGAACGTTCGGGAATTATTAGCATCCTTAATTAAGTATGTAAAAGGAAAAGTTTGGAAACCTTTTGTATCTGTACGCATTTGTAAGTATACGTGCATATAGCACAAACTTAACTACTAGTAGTATATATCGCAGTATACATCTCTCTCTATATGCTTGCAGACTGTACTACTACTTGTATGTATACACACGTGCAAATGCACGTTTTAACATTATGATGCGGTTTTTGTAAAAGTAGAAAAACAGCACTAGTCAAGCTTGTGAAACCATTCAATGCAAAAGAAATGCAAAATGCGCGTTTGATTGTTTACTTTAGCTTCCTTCTCTCTGTGGTTTTTTCTCTATCACACTTTGTACGGAGTATCTCACTGGTCCGGAAGGCATGCAAATTCCCAACCGCTTCGTACACCCTGTACCGAATTTTGTGCCTAAGAAATTGTGTCGTGCAATTGGAATTCTAATTTTGACCATAGATTTAACTAAAATAATAATAATGCATGTCACCAAAATTATATCATTGGATTCGTATTTGAGCATAGTTTCCAATGATATTATTTTTTGTTACATGCATTAACATTTTGTTAGTTAAATCAAAGGTCAAAACTTGGCGCAAAATGCAAAGGGGACGAATAAACCAGGACGGAGGCAGTACTACTACTAGTACTAGGAGTAGTAGCTAGGGATCGAGTGTGCGAGATGAACCGGACAAAGTAAATGCAGAGAGATGAAATGCAAAAAAGATAAGAGGGATGTGATGGTTGCTTTGTCCGTTCATTTTACCATGCCACTTATTGCTGGGAGTGGTGGGGTTGTGTGATATATGACGGCTTTACTACCGCGTCACGAGTGGGGTGAGACTCCCGTGCAGCGCCGCCCTCTACACTAGTACTAGTACCTCCGTCGTGGTTTATTAGTCCCCCATGTAATTTGACTGAAGATTTAACTGACAAAATGTTAGTGCATGTCAACAAAAACTATATCATTGGGTTCGTATTTGAACATAGTTTTCAATGATATAATTTTTGGTAACATGCATGCGCATTTTGTTAGTTAAATTTATGGTCGTGCTATATATAGTAAGGTGCCCGTGCGTTGCACGGAACAGTGAAATGCATTGATCGGGGAGTTGTTTATTTTGACAAAGTATGTGGGGTCATCTCATGTGTAACAAATATCGATAGTTTGGATATTATTTCTTCTGTAGAGCTCACAAGCATCCTGGTGAATAGCAAATGTAGGCTAAATAGATAAAAAAGTATCGTTTGCAAACAAAAGCGTTCAACTGGTCAACCTGCATCCAAACCTTTTGAAGAAATAACACTTGTTGCGCTTTGCGAGAAATGATCTTGAAGAATTATTTTTTTAGTATCGATTTTGTTATTTTTTCTAGACCACCATGAATGTAAATCAGGATGATTTGGAAGGGGCAGAGGAGATGTAAGAAATGGTTCATCATAAGTCTTTCACCATTACTGTAGTAAAAAATCACAATTAATCTCATAAATGGCAAGCGAGAACTCTAATGGAACAAAAGCATACATGGAAGATTCTAGACTAAACCATAAATGGATACACTTTTATTCAAGTGCGATACTCTAATAGAGCAAGATCATGCATGGAAGGTTCTATACTATATAAATAAGAAGTGTCCACATGCTTAAACAGCGGCTTACATTGAGCAAAGACTAATGATGAACAGTTAACTTGGTAATGCATATGCCCAGGTGAACCTCCTTGGAGTCCATGTGCATCATCTTGGGGTGAAAATGATACCAGGCCTCTTTCATGTCCACATTGCCGGGAACGGAGCAGCTCACCATAGTCCCATTCAGCGTGACGGAGGCGCCGTGGTCGCCCTCGTACGCCGAAGGGGCAGTAACAGTGAGCACACACCAGTACAACGGTGTTGCCCCTACTGCATACTACAGAGACGGGGCGGTGTCCTGCGCGGGCGTTGCCGGTGCCCACGGCCAAGAGGAAGACGATGTTGTCCTCCTCCGTGGCTAGCAGGAGGCGGTGATCCTCCAGCAACTCCCGCACGGCGAACGGGTAGCACGTCTCATACTTGATGTTCACCGCGGGCTAGTAGTGATTGCCAGACGGTGCCGTGAGGTGACGCACGAGGCTCGCCGGCGAGCCCTCAAACAGCGGTGTGCACTCATAGCAGTAGCAGGGCGCGTGCACGCATCTGGAACTATGCTCCGCCAGCGATTGCTGGTCGATGTACCTCTCGCAGCCGAAACTCTTGTAGACTCATGGCACCTTGCAGGCATTGACCGGGTCGTCCATGAAACGGGAGTGGGTGTAGGGGATGTTGCGCCCGCCGCATGGAGCGCAGGAGTAGCACACGAAGCGGTAGATGGTGTACTTGCTAGTACTCCCTTCGTTTCTTTTACTAGTCTCTACTCTCTATCTCTACTCTCTACTACTTATTTTCTTATAAAAAGTGAGTTGGTGATGATGGTGTGCCTTCCATCTTGCAATACAGACCGTCTGATCTATATCTGACGGATAGAAAGCAAACTATGGCAATTTTGCAAAAGGATACCCGCACCTCTCTCGTTCATTTTGACAAAACTGCCACCCCTACACACGTAATGTAACTGCGTCGCAGGCGTTTGTAACTGCCATGTCTCCCAGTGAACGTCCGAGATACCATTTTTTCGATGATATTCTCAAGATATCATTAGTTTTTACACATGGGATTACTCCTGCATGGGTCAATCACAATAGGTGTTTTGTAAAAAAATGCATCTTGATGTTCCGTGCAATGCACGGGCATCTTGCTAGTTTGCATATGATTCCAAACACCACGTAGACATGTCCTCTGACCATTTTACAACTATGTTAGTATCATTGCAAGTTCTAGACCCGGGTGTTTTAACCTTTTTTTAGTAATGATATCTGGCGATTGTTTGCCACGAGCCCAATCCTGGCGAATTCCACATAACCGTCAGATTTCCATATGACTGTGGCCTGTTTTTAAGCCATAGTATTTGACAAAACCGCCACCCTTACACACGTACTGTAACTGTGTCGCGGGCGTTTGCAAATGCCATGTCTCCCAGCGAACATTTGCTGGGGATTGGAGTTAGCACCGATGGCGGTTCGTAGTCGTTCCACGCTCGGGCATTAAAGTTTGTAACTATTTTACAATATACTACTCCTCCGGTGCTAGTAGTAGAGCAGAGTCCTACTCCACTATACTACTAGGTCATAGTAGTAGGTACTGTAGTTTATTGTACTAGTACTATGATCACTCAAGCAAGTTGTCTGGCATCGATATGACCCTACGCTGCTGGGATGTGTCTCTAAGTCAAGCGGCGTGCTGCTGCTACATTGTCATCATCACATGTCCACTTCCTGCGACACATATTCGCTTCTCCATCCTCGTCCACACATAATCGTCCTATCTTCCATCCACGCTAGGCGCCTCCCCCCTCTTCTGAAACCCAAACACTAAAAATGGCAGAACCGAGCAGCATCCGCCGAAAGAGTGGCTGGAATTCGCTCCCCACAGAGGTAATCAAGCTCATTGTTTCGCGTGTGGACAATCTCAGTACCATGTCGCTCGTCGCGTGCTCGTCGGGGCTGTACTGTTTACTCAAAGACCTCAGGCCGGAGCTTTTTAAGCTAGCTCCCTGCTTGCTGATGCCGCCTGATCTTCAGAAACGGCGTATCACGCAGCATAACGATCGTAGGGTGGCGAGCATCAACCCCCTCGACTACGATCCGATCCCCATCACCCTCAACTACATTAACGGTATGTACTGGGTTGGCATGAACACGTCTTGGATGGTGCTCGTCGATGGTCGCGGCAGCTGGATGCTCGTGGAGGTCTACACCCGGTGATTGACCCCCCTTCCTTCGATTAACACTACTGCACTACTTTGGCACCGCAGCCCAGAACACTCGGAATCTTACATTAGCCAACATGATACCAAGTTTGATTTGATCAAGGTTGTAATCTGCCAAATGCCCACAAGATCTGTGAATTATAAAGACTTCAGGCTAATTGCGTTCTTCAACCGCGGTCTCACTTATCTAACAGGCCACTGGGGTAAGTGGATCAATCTGCACATCCATTGCAGGATCATACATCCTCCATGGCTCTCTGATGCCATTGAACACAAGGGCTTCATTTACACTGTGGACTCCTTCTATGGCTGGACGTATTGTTGGCCTACTCCAATCATCGCTACAACGGGCTGTTACAGCAGTATGTTACTTTCCTATGATATCATGATGGCTTGCTTATATTACTGTCAACATTTACTAAAAAAAATCATGCTCATAACATTCTATCCTAAGATTGACTATAGTACGAGCCCTTTTTTATTTGACTCCAACTTGATATGATGTTGTAGGCCGCCTGGTGTCCCTACCCTTCCTAATCCCAGAACTTTTCAAAGAAAAGCGGCATGGCAGTTGCAGGTGGTTCCTGGCTCGATCATACGACGGCGAGCAATTGATGATCATTCACACGTACCAGACGTGTTGTTCGCGGAATACAATCACAGTCACTGCAAGGTCTTTGAGCAGGATCCCAGCTTCTCTGGGCCTTCAAGAATTTTTGACTGGAGGCCGGTAAGTAGCCTTGGTACACACTCTCTGTTTCTCGGACTGAATTATCCAATTAACTAGGAGATAACCGACGGCAAGGATCATGATGGTAGCGCAGTTTCATTCATCAGGCAAAACTGTGTGTACACAGCATACCATGTGTCTCTCCATGCACCATACCCTGATATGTGTCGCCACACTCTGCAGCCCAAAGTAGGAGAGAGGGTCGCAAGTATCAGACTTCGACCTGCTTGCTGGAGTTTCCCCCGTCAGGCACCCATCTGGTTCAAGCCATCAGCCAATCTCCACAGTTTAATAAATAGTAACATCTAATTGAGCCAGTTAGTTAGATGCGCACACTTGGTGTTGTAGGATCTTTATTTAGTTTGATGCATACACTTGTTCTTTTTTGGTAGCCCTTTTGTAATGTTGGCTGATGTTTGGTTTGGAAGAGAGAGCTGTGTCTTTACTCTTCTGGCCTGCTTACTGCTTCTGTTGCACCCCCAGCACTGGTTGCTACTGCTGTTGTTTTCAATATACAATCAGTAGTACATTTTTCTGTTGGTTGAATAAATGTGTTGTTAGAACGACAAACACAATGTTTTGGAAGTCGTTACACAGTCCGATCCTTTAGTGCCCCGTACGTAGCGCATAGTATTTTTGGTACAACACATTTTCCACTTGTCGATCACATGCAGCCCAGTGAAGAAGGCCCAATAGAGGAGCCCATAATTAACTGGAAGAGAGGCTCTCACATGGATCCGGCCCAGTTACATGCTCATGGTCCCCTAAACATAAATAAATACATACATAAATAAATAAAGCTAAATGTTCACGCACCAGTTCTTTAAATTTACGATTGAAAAGTCAAATTTTAACAGGAGGATATTATTTCCTATGAGAGTATCATTACATTCAGTCGATATTATTCTTAGGCAAAGATCGACCAGTCTTTTTTCTCCCACCATTTTCTTCCTGCAAGCAGTGGACCCATGCAAATCGTAGTCAACATCGTAAATAGTTCCCGTCCATTATTATTTTTCGAGAAGAATGCCCAACCCAGCCCAACACATTGGCGACACCACTTTATCCCAGGGCTTCTGAATGTGCTCGGCTTCACACCTCAAGAAGAAAATTGTCTCAAAAAAACCTCAAGAAGAAAAAGGTGCTCTAATGACCCACAAGTATATGGGATCAATTGTAGTCTTTTCAATAAGTAAGAATGTCGAACCCAACGTCCACCGCGTTGGTGCTCTAGGCGCGGCGTGCTCAACGTGGTCAACATTCAACAAACGACAGCCATCAGAATAGGGTTGTGCGTGGAGAGGCTGACAGTAGGGACCCCCATGGTCCATGGCCGCATGCAAGCAACTGCCTCCTTATTACGTGAAAAAATGATTCCTCCCACTGACATCTAGGGCGCACAGGTTCGCAGGCTGACCTGTGGGCCTACTAAGTTGATGCATATGCAGGGCTTTGTCAACTTAGTCAACAAACGATTCTTGCATAAGTGACCGTTAGATTTTAATCGAACGGTCCTGCTACTTCTTCAATCCCTGCTCTTCTTGCACCAGCCGCCCAAGCCAGCGCCGGCAGGACCACCTGCTCCTGCCTCCAGTGGACGGGTGTGCTGCCGCGCAGGCCTCACCGCCCCACCCTACTCCCACCGCTGGCCAGGCCTTCCCTCTACTCACCCACACCTCATGTTATTCTCCAGCGACGGCAGCCTCAAACCGCAACCGAACCAGTCAACCCTCGTACTCCCCTCCGCATGGGCATCCACTGTTGTGTATTCCCTGGCTCTGGGTCATTCCCTTCCTAGGTTGCACTGTCATCCACCACCTTGGTGCTCTCGGACGATACGACGTGGTCAACACGGTCAACGAACGACAGCCATCAAAAGAGGACTCTACGTGGAGAGGCTGACAGCTGGGTCCATGGTCGCACGCAAGGAAGTGCCTCCTTATTACGCGCAAAATAATGATTCCTCCACCTGACAGCTCGGACCCATCGAAAGGGCCTCTGTATCTCGCGAAAAAAATGTTCCCCCGACAGCTGGGACCCACCAGCTTTATCTTAGCACGGAAGGAAGTGCCTTCTTACCCCCTGACAGCTGGGACCCACCAGCTTTATCTTAGCACGGAAGGAAGTGCCTTCTTACCCCCTGACAGCTGGGACCCACCAGGTTGAGCGAAGGAAGCGTTATCTGTCTGGCCGTGAACGTGTAAGTACATAGTGGTCGATCGGTCTCTCTACAGAGACGTACCGTGGCTGGGTAAGGAGCAGCACGTGTTGAAGTAGAGGCGGCGGTGTAGCATGTCACGCAGTCCCGTCTATATCGTGTACACGTACATACAGCCACGCTGCAAGATAGTAAATACGGCTACGTGCGTACATATGGGCGGAGTCTCTAACGCGTACAGCGACATTGTCCTGTTCATCGCCAGCCAACCGGCTGGGTCGGAACGGACTAAATAGCATCGCGTTTTCATCGGGAGCCAACCGGCTTGGACGGAACAGCCGAAACGAGCTCTAGCGTACCGCAGAACAGAGGAAACGGCCTTTTGTTCGACCGCTTACGGTCGAAACGAGGTCATGTTCATCGGGAATGGTCTGGCGTACCGCAAAATGGAGAAAATGGACTTCTGTTTGAGTGCCTACGGTCAAAACGGGGTCTTGTTGATCGGGAGGGGTGTGGCGTACCGCAAAACAGAGGAAACGGACTTGTGTTGGAGCGCCTACGGTCGATACGATGTCCTGTTCATCGGGAGGGGTGTCGCGTACCGCAAAACGGGACTCCACGGGCTACTGTTCATCTATCGTCTAGTGCCTCGCTCCAGCCTCCATGGGCTACTGTTCATCCACCGTTGACTTCCGCCAGCCTCCACTTGCTACTGTTCATCCACCGTTGACTTTCTCCAGCCTCCACCGGCTACTGTTCAACCAGCCCTCCACGGGGTCCTATTCATCCAGCCTCCACCGGCTACTGTTCAACCAGTCCTCCATGGGGTCCTGTTCATCCAGCCTCCACCGGCTACTGTTCAACCAGCCCTCCATAGGGTCATGTTCATCCACCCCCAACCGGCTCGGGTGCGTGTGGCGGCCTCCTCGATCGGGGTCCTATTCATCCAGCGGCGGCGGCCTCTACTATCACGGGGTCCTGTTCATCCAACCCACCATGAGGAACTGTTCATCCAAGCCCCAACAACGGTCACTGCTCATCAAGAGGTAGCAAGTTCGATCGGCTTCAGTTAGTAGCAATAGTGAAGGAATCGCTCGGGTTCAGTTAACAGCCAAGGGATCGATCACTCGGGTTCAGTAACGCGCGTAGCTAGTGCAATCGCTCGGGTTCAGTAAGTGAATGCCTCGCTCGGGTTCAGTTAGAGCCCAATGCCTCACACACATGCGCATACATGTACGAGGGAAACACGCAAACCTCCGTGCATCGCTCGGCCCCGACCACCCACCGTAACCGGGAACTCCCCGATATTTTCCTCGCTCTTGCTTCTACCATGATTTTTTCCGTCATGGACGGCCCAAAGAATGTCATGCAGTTGTGTCCCCGGCCCGCCCAGGACGAAAAAACCATTTTCTGTCATGGTTTTTTGTCATAGAAGTAGGAGCCCACCACATCTATTATAATACGTGGTTTTGTCACAATTAGCGTCATAGAAGTGTCATAAGCATGTCAGGAAAAAAATTCGTTCGACCCGAAATGTCACGGATGTGTCTTTTTTTTGTAGTGTAAGGCTCTCCTTGGTAGGGAAAGTGATAGCGAATTCCTTATCCGAGATCTGATTAATCTGCCAATCCCACCCTTCAAGGCCCCATTCATTAAGGTCATCCAATATCACTTGGCTGGACACAGGATTGGAGATAACAGAGATCACAACCGCATTGGATGCCACCGGAGCAACCACAGGCACCCCAAGCTCTCCGTCAAGCGCAAAGAAGGAGCAGCCCGACAGCATTGAATACAGGGAAAGGCGAACGATTATCACAATCCACAGTGAGATGACCCTCCGTGCGACAGATCAAACAGAAGGGTGGGAAGAAGCAGCGAGACTGAAAGTGGCCCGTACGATGACAAGCGAAGTAGGTCAAGGTCGCCGACCCCGTGGCCGAACCACCACCAGAAGACAGCCCGACACCGTGAGAGGGAACGACAGCCGGCGGGAGCGGAGGGGGAGGTGGAAGAATACCATCACCGACCCCTCCAGAAGAAGATCCCGGATCTTGGGAAGACATCCAACGAAACTTGGAGGGGAAGGATGCGTTACCGAAGCCACCAGCCCACCCGCCACCGGCACCGCGGCCAGGACCCGTGAAGCCGGAACCAGCGTCGCCGCCGCGGCCACCAGCCGTCACCTGGCCCATCGGACGGCGAGGAGGATCAGGACGAGGAGGAGGGACCGCCATGGCCGCCGAAGAGCCCGAAGCTGTGGCCTCCTAGGGATCCACCTCACACGCCTTGGCCGCCGCCGCCGCACGCGCCGCTCATCACACTGCAGCCAGGCAGGGACCGCCGCCCATGCCTCCCGATCCTTCTCCACCTGCTACCGAACAACACGATCCGCCTCCAACTTCTCACGCAACTCTGTCTCATAAGCCAGATCTGCAGATCAACCCACCTCCACCGAGCCCTCCCTGCCACGCTTGCTTCCTGAAAGCGCCTCCGAGGAGGAGGCCCTAGATCTATCCATGGCCACCGTTGTCGCGAAGGAGATCACAAGGGGGGAGGAGGAAGTGCTCTCACAAGACGATAGATACGAAAAGGATAGCGGCGCATGTCTGAACTGGAAGCCGAAAACCCTAGGTCAGGGGAAATGGCACCCCTCCAGATCCATATAAATCCCAGGTGACGTGGGCCAACAGGCTGGGCTATGAGAGAAGGGCCACCCGAACTGACTGGGCCACCAGAGGCGGAGCCCAGTGCGAAAGGCTCAGGAACGGCCAGATGAGGAAAATCAGCCTCGGGGAGAGACATCGAGCTAGGCCTGCAACCTGGCCCACCGGCCGAATCGACCACGGCCCAATCCAGCCCACATCCCAAGCTGCCCACCACCGAAGCATCTAGGGTTTAATCCCCCACCGAGCACGCCACCACGCGCCCGCCGCCGGCCACCACCGACAACGAGCCGGAAGCCTGCCCCGCTAAAGGCCGCCCCGCCCACCGGACAAGGGAGGAAGGCCCATCCTCCGCCGCCGCACACGCCCCGAAGACCATCACCGGAGAGTCACGACCAGACAAGCACGGCGAGATGGGAGCAACCGCGCCCATCTTGCCAGATCCATGCCCATGGCAACGCACCACCCGCCAACTAGATTCGCCGGACGGCGACCACACAGACCACCCACGGCCCCTCGGAGGGAGCAAATTTCCGAACCTTGGGCCATTGCGACGGCGGGGACGGCCGGGACATCTGACGAGGGCCAACCACCTCACCTTCCGACCCAGATTCATCAACGTCCAACGCCCATAACTTGTTCGCCACAGGAAGGCGGGGAAGGGAGGTAGGGGTAAACCCTAGGTCCAGCGACCCGTGGGGAAGGGGGGCAAGAGTGCATCCCCAGCGGATGATAGGGAGGGGGAAAGTATACATGCGTCTGCCGCACCCCGGCGTATCCACCAAGGAGAGGGAGGAGGAGGGAATGGGAGTAGGAGAAGGGAGGAGGAGGAGAAGAGAGACGCCATTCTCGTCTCTGTGAAAGTATCTCAAAAGCCATTTTCCTTGACCCTTCTTCTAGTACAACACTAAACATATATTATATGTCAATTATTAATTGTTTGAAAATAAATTCACAAAAATATAAAAACATGAATTTTGAAAAGGTTCATGAAAATGGAAAATTTTCATCGATTTTGAAAGAAAGTTCATCCTTTTTGGATAAAGTTCATTGATTTTTTTAAAAAGTTTAAATTTTTGAAATAACAAGTTCATCGATTTTGAGAAAAAGTTCATCAAATTTTGAAAAAATTTCAGTGATTACAAAAAAAGTTCACAAATTGAAAGAAGTTCATCGATTTTTTTAAAAGATAGTCTTTTTTTAGTTCATCAATCCTGAAAAAAGTTCACAAATTTTAAAAAGTTCATTGCTTTTAAAAATTCATCAATTAAAACAAATTTCATGGATTTTTTTGTAAAAACCATGAATTTAAGAAAATAAAAGAATAAGGAAAGAAAAGGAAAAAGATAAAGATACAAGAGAATAAAAGGGGAAAGGAAAGAAAGAACAAAAGCAAGAAAAAAGGAGTAAGTAAATAGAATTGTTGTGGTGTCCCAGGTGGTTAGTGTAGTTTTTCGAGAACAAGAGATCGCGGGTTCGAATCACCTTGCGCGCATGGTTTTTTGCAGCTTAACAGACAAAAGAGGTTGAATTAGTTAGGCTGAATTTAAGTCAATGAGCCAAAATATAATGTCGTAATTCAAAAGAAAATCTTCCATTGGGATTGAAGAACTAAATTCGAAGACTGATAGGAGATAGATGAATACGAATGAGAGTACGGATTTGTTTGCATTTCAGACAGGAGAAAGATGCCAACGGTGACATGTATGATTAGATGACCGTAGTTTCAGCATGTATATACACTCTGTTAGGGTTGAAAGATGAGTTAGCTTTTAGTTAGGCTGAATTTAAGTCAATGAGCCAAATTATAATGTCGTAATTCAAAAGAAAATCTTCCATTGGGATTGAAGAACTAAATTCAAAGACTGATAGGAGATAGATGAATACGAATGAGAGTACGGATTTGTTTGCATTTCAGAAAGGAGAAAGATGCCAACGGTGACATGTATGATTAGATGACCGTAGTTTCAGCATGTATATACACTCTGTTAGGGTTGAAAGATGAGTTAGCTTGGCGATTAGCTTGAGGAGCGATCATCACTGACATCGAACTCAACTCGAGAGAAGAAGTTCAGACTTAGCAGATTTGAGTCGAGTGTTTTGGTGACGTGCTTCGATTAAGGTCGTGGTTAAGGATCCGGCTAGGGTTCCGATTTGGAATCTCAGGATTGATGTGCGAGATAGATGTGATAAGCGAATGACACGAGAGTTTGAGACACGACATTTAATTCTGAGAGGAATTTAGTGCATGAGATTATTTAGGAATTAGTTGTTTAAATTATGAACTAGTGTTCAAAATTAAACCGGCACAAAAGAAATCAAAAATAAAAGACTATTTATTTTATTCAAATTTTAGAATTAAGTCGAGATAAAGATGTTGACAGCCATTGAGGTTTTAGTTGATTGCAAAACAAAATTGTTTAATTTAATAAGTAGTTTTAAAAAATGATTTTCGCATTGCCAAAAAATATGGATGTTTGCAGACTATGACTACAAGAATGACACCTTGGTTGGCTATTTACACACTTATCGGGAATTATTAGCCGATTTCCAAGTAGTAGATATTTGACATATTTTGTAATTAAAAAAAGATATTCAACACATTCCTAGAGAGCAAAATATGGAGGATAATGACTTGGCACAATTG
The DNA here is from genome assembly GCF_018294505.1 of Triticum aestivum. Classification (NCBI taxonomy): domain Eukaryota; kingdom Viridiplantae; phylum Streptophyta; class Magnoliopsida; order Poales; family Poaceae; genus Triticum; species Triticum aestivum. The sequence goes on from NC_057808.1 coordinate 118,769,106, forward strand.
CTTCAGGATATCAACCGATCATGGAATGCATCGAGATCGAGATCAACCGCATAGAAGATTGGGATTGGAGAGCCGATATTGTTAATTATTCAAAGAACCCATCTCAATCTGCAAGCAAAAGGCTCAGGTATAAAGTCTTGAAATATCTTTAATAGGGGATGATCTATATTATCGGACCTTGGACGGATTGTTGCTTAAGTGCCTAGGGCCTGAGAAACCTAAGGTAGCGATGCATGAGGTTCATGAAGGTATGTGTGGAACTCATCAATCGGCTCACAAAATGAAGTGGTTAATTAATTTGACGTACAAGATATTTCTAGCCAACTATGTTGCAAGATTTTCCAAAATATTACAAGCATTGCCAGGATTATTGTTAGAAGTTTGGCAATGTGCAATTGTACCTGCATTAGCTATGCATCCGACCATCAAACCTTAGCCATCCAGGTTTAACATTATTCTTAATTTCTTATAAAGGATGATGGAGTATTATGGAAGTCTCCGCGGGCAAGGAGGGCATTCGCGCTACCCGTTCTACGCTAGCGTGCCGCGGGCACCTCCTTTGGGCTCTTCGCGTCGTCCGATTTGCCCGAGCAGACTGCACCCAGGCGGATTGCCTCGGGGATCCATGACGGGTCAACTGCAGGCACAGCCAGGGCCACCGTCATGCAGTGTTTTCGGCCGCGCCCGCGTACGTCACCTCACGCTTTGCCCCATGAAGGCCGGGTCCGCCCAACAACGTCCTTTGGCCCCCGTGGGGCTGCGTCGCTCGCACCAGATTGGCCCGGACATCGCGCGCCCAGTTGGACGGCCTTGGGGTTCCATGACGGTTGGACTGTCGTTTGGTCTCATGTGGTGCCCCGCGGACGTCGGTCCATCCTGGGTCCAGTCGTAAGTGTCCCCCACCCCGTTGCGGGTTGCATCACTCACGCCAGAAAGACATGTGCGCGCGCCCGGGTTGTATGCGTTGTTCGCACAAGCATGGCACACGCATTATTCGCATCCTGTTGCGTGGCTTGCCTTGCACGTCGGTCGCACCCTACCGGGATGTTTCGTTTGTCCGGCCCGGGTAGACGTTGGCACAACACATACGCTACCCGCTGGGCTATTTTGTTTGCGCAAGCCGGCACGAGGTTCTAGCAATGTCTCGTGGGGTGCTCGGCCCGTGCGAGTTGGTGTTCAGAGTCGGGTGTTTCATGGGTATTTCGGTCTTTACTAAGGCGGTTGAGTTTTCCTATAAATTTGTTGTTTTATGCCGCTCTTCGGATGCGGCGTACACTAGGCTTTTTCGCTATGCTTTCCAGGGACTTCTTAGGGTCTACTCGTTGTCGGCAGCGGCCGGTGGCTGATACGTCTCCAACATATCTATAATTTATGAAGTATTCATGTTATATTTACATGAGTTTTATATGGTTTTGGTGCACTTTTATATTATTTACATGGACTAACATATTAAGCTAGTTCTCAATGTCAGTTATTGTTTTCTGCTTGTTTTTTAGTTTTCCAGAAAACCCAAACCAAACGAAGTTCAAACGTGACGAAATTTTTTGACAATTTTTCTGGAAGGAAAAAAGACCCAGAAAGCTTTTGGGGAGCACCAGAAGACTCACAAGGGCCCCAGAAGGCAGGAGGGCGCGCTTACCCCCTGTGCCTGCACTAGTGCTTTGTGGGCCCCATGTGACCCCTTCTGGCGTGATTTCGATGCTGGAAACTCTTATATATTCGAAAAACCTTGAAAGTTAACCTAGAACTTATATTCTGCCGCCGCAAGTCTCTGTTTGGAAGCGATCTCATCCAGATGCCTTTTCTAGCGCCCTGATGGAGGGGGAAGCCATCACCAGAGGCCATCTTCATCATCCCCGTGGCCTCCATGACGAGGAGGGAGTAGTTCACCCTCGGGGCTGAGGGTATGTACCAGTAGCTATGTGTTTGCTCTCTCTCTCTCTCTCTCTTGTGTTCTTGATTTGGCACGATCTTTACGTATCATGAGCTTTGTTAATATAGTTGGATCATATGAAGTTCTTCCCCTCTATATCTTTTGTGGTGCATTGAGTCTTTCTCTTTGAGTTTTCTTTGTTATCGGGTTGAATATTTTGGATTTGAGATCACTTGATGCATGTCTCACCCGTGGATACTCATGGTGACATTGGGGTATCTAGGTACCATTGGAGTTGATTGATGCGTATCATATGGTGTTGTTGGAGTACGATCTCTAGAACTATTCGTGACACTTTGGGGCGGTTCAATAGATTGAGTGAAAACACAACTTTGAGGTGGTTTAGTACTGGATTTCATCCTACTTTCTCCGATAGAAATAGAAACTTTGGAGTGATTCTTTGCCGCACTCTGAGGGATTGTTATGTGATTCAATCATGTTAGTACTTTTGAGAGATTGCACTAGTGAAAATATAAACCCTAGGCCTTGTTTCCAAGAATTGGAATACCATTCATGCTCACTTTTATCACTTGCTATCTTGCTGCTTTTTATTATTTCATAATACAAAAAATATATATCTACTATCCATACTACACTTGTATCACCATCTCTTCACCGAAGTAGTGCACCTATACAATTTACCATTGTACTTCGTGTGTTGGGGACATAAGAGATTTCTTGTTTTTTATTGCAATATAGTTTGAGAGAGAAACCTCTTCATCCTACACCTCCCATGGATTGATAAACCTCAGGTCACCCGCTTGAGGAAACTTTGTTGTTGTCCTACAAAATTTTGCACTTTGAGGCCCAACAGAGTCTACAAGAATAAAGTTGTGTAGTAGACATCAGTGGCCACTTGGCTTTTAGCTTCCATTCAGTCGCCGTCTCTCTTTTGTACTCACTGTGCTCTTTTATATGGCTTGGAGGTTGAAAATAGGTGAGCATCGCCAACTTTCCCTTGATGGTGACCTCTATTCATTCACGTTCTACCTACGGTGCTGGAGTGCCGCCAGGGGAACCATCATCGCCATATCCACCGCCTCCATTGCGTCCATCAGTTTCACTGCCATCTCCACCCTCTCTATAGTGGTTTGTTCTCCCACGAACCTCTGTAATCCCCTATTTGAACATGGTGTTTGATGTGATTAATTACTATCCAACGATTTGTTACATCTCTATTATATCCGAGTAGATCCTTCCTCTCCTATGATGATTGAAGATCTGTTATGATTTGTTTGAGTTGTGTATGTTGATATGTTGTTATCCTTTGGTAACCATTATGTGAGCGCCCGCACGTGTGGGTCGCACTTTAGGGTTAGTAGTATTCTAATATTACTATGCATAGGGCGTCCGGAGTAATGGGTATTACCGAGCCCAAGTGCCAATGCGGACTGATACGTCTCCAATGTATCTATATTTTTTGATTGTTCCATGCTATTGTAGTATCAATCTTGGATGTTTTATATGCAATTATATATGATTTTTTGGGACTAACCTATTAACCCAGTGTCCAGTGCCAGTTGCGATTTTTTGCTTGTTTTTGGCATTTCAAAACATCAATATCAAACAGAGTCCAAACGGTGAAAAAACTTTGGATTAATTTTTTCTGGACCAGAAGAGACCCTAGAAGGCTCGGGAGAAGACCTGACGAGCCACGAGGGAGTGACAAGCTCGGAGGCGCGCCCCTCGGGCTTGTGGGCCCCTCGTGGCATCTCTTGACCTAATTCCGCCTATATAAATTCTCAAATATTCCCCTGACATCAGAGAGCCACCCGAAATACTTTTTCTGCCGCCGCAAGTTTCTGTTCTCGAGAGATCCCATCTGGAGGCTGCTACCTCTTGAGCACTGCGTTGGTTTTCCCTTGAAGAGGAAAGGGTGATGCAGTAAAGTAGCGTAAGTATTTCCCTCAGTTTTTGAGAACCAAGGTATCAATCCAGTAGGAGACCACGCTCGAGTCCCACGCACCTACACAAACAAATAAGAACATCGCAACCAACGCGATAAAGGGGTAGTCAATCCCTTCATGGTCACTTATGAGAGTGAGATCTGATAGAGATGATAAGATAATATTTTTGGTATTTTTATGATAAAGAGTAAAAGTACAGATTTCAAAATAAACAAAGATAGAAATAGCTTGTTGATGGAAGATTAATATGATGGAAAATAGACCCGGGGGCCATAGGTTTCACTAGTGGCTTCTCTCAAGATAGCATAAGTATTACGATGGGTAAACGAATTACTGTCGAGCAATTGATAGAATTGAGCATAGTTATGAGAATATCTAGGTATGATCATGTATATAGGCATCACGTCCGTGACAAGTAGACCGACTCCTGCCTGCATCTACTACTATTACTCCACACATCGACCGCTATCCAGCATGCATCTAGAGTATTAAGTTCATAAGAACGGAGTAACGCTTTAAGAAAGATGACATGATGTAGAGGGATAAACTCATGCAATATGATATAAACCCCATCTTTTTATCCTAAATGGCAACAATACAATACATGTCGTTTCCCCTGCTGTCACTGGGATCGAGCACCGCAAGATTGAACCCAAAGCTAAGCACTTCTCCCATTGCAAGAAAGATCAATCTAGTAGGCCAAACCAAACTGATAATTCAAAGAGACTTGCAAAGATAACCAATCATACATAAAAGAATTCAGAGGAGATTCAAATATTGTTCATAGATAATCTTGATCATAAACCCACAATTCATCGGATCTCGATAAACACACCACAAAAGAAGAGTTACATCAAATAGATCTCCAAGAGAATCGAGCAGAACTTTGTATTGAGATCCAAAGAGAGAGAAGAAGCCATCTAGCTAATAACTATGGACCCGAAGGTCTGAGGTAAACTACTCACACATCATCGAAGAGGCTATGGTGTTGATGTAGAAGCCCTCCGTGATCAATGCCCCCTCTGGCGGAGCGCCGGAAAAGGCCCCAAGATGGGATCTCACAGGTACAGAAGGTTGCGGCTGTGGAAATAGGGTTTTGGCTCCGTGTCTGATGGTTTGGGGGTACGTAGGTATATATAGGAGGAAAAAGTAGGTCGGTGGAGCAACGAGGGGCCCACGAGGGTGGAGCGCGCGCCCAGGGGGTAGGCGCGCCCCCCTGCCTCGTGGCTTCCTTGTTCGTTTCTTGACGTCCACTCCAAGTCCTCTGGATCACGTTTGTTCCGAAAATCACGTTCCCGAAGGTTTCATTCCGTTTGGACTATGTTTGATATCCTTTTCCTTCGAAACACTGAAATAGGCAAAAAACAGCAATTTGGGATGGGCCTCCGGTTAATAGGTTAGTCCCAAAAATAATATAAAAGTGTATAAATAAGCCCATTAAATATCCAAAACAGAATATACATAATAGCATGGAACAATCCAAAATTATAGATACGTTGGAGACGTATCAAGCATCCCCAAGCTTAATTCCTGCTCGTCCTCGAGTAGGTAAATGATAAAAATAGAATTTTTGATGTGGAATGCTACTTGGCATAATTTTCAATGTAATTCTATTATTTGTGGTATGAATATTCAGATCCGAAAGATTCAAGATAGAAGTTTAATATTGACATAAAAGTAATAATACTTCAAGCATACTAACTAAGAAATTATGTCTTCTTAAAATAACATGGCCAAAGAAAGTTCATCCCTACAAAATCATATAGTTTGGTCATGCTCCATTTTCGTCACACAATAATGCTCTCATCATGCACAACCCCGATGACAAGCCAAGCAATTGTTTCATACTTTAGTAATCTCAAACTTTTTCAACTTTCACGCAATATATGAGTGTGAGCCATGGATATAGCACTATGGGTGGAATAGAATATGATGATGGGGGTTATGTGGAGAAGACAAAAAAGGAGAAAGTCTTACATTGACGCGGCTAATCAACGAGCTAGGGAGATGCCCATCGATTGATGTCAATGCAAGGAGTAGGGATTGCCATGCAACGGGTGTACTTAGAGCTATAAATGTATGAAAGCTCAACAAAAGAAACTAAGTGGGTGTGCATCCAACTTGCTTGCTCACGAAGACCTAGGGCATTTGAGGAAGCCCATTGTTGGAATATACAAGCCAAGTTCTATAATGAAAGATTCCCACTAGTATATGAAAGTGACAAAACAAGAGACTCTCTATCATAAAGATCATGGTGCTACTTTGGAGCACAAGTGTGGAAAAAGGATAGTAGCATTGCCCCCTTTTTTATTTTCCTTTTTTTTTGGGCCTTCTCTTTTTTTGGGACAATGCTCTATGAATGATGATCATCACACTTCTATTTATTTACAACTCAACGATTACAACTCGATACTAGAACAAAGTATGACTCTATATGAATGCCTCCGGCGGTGTACCGGGATGGGCAATGAATCAAGAGTGACATGTATGAAATAATATGCATGGTGGCTTTGCCACAAATACGATGTCAACTTCATGATCATGCAAAGCAATATGACAATGATGAAGCGTGTCATGATAAACGGAACAGTGGAAAGTTGCATGGCAATATATCTCGGAATGGCTATGGAAATGCCATAATAGGTAGGTATGGTGGCTGTTTTGAGGAAGATATAAGGAGGTTTACGTGTGATAGAGCGTATCGTATCACGGGGTTTGGATGCACCGGCGAAGTTTGCACCAACTCTCAAGGTGAGAAAGAGCAATGCACGGTACCGAAGAGGCTAGCAATGATGGAAGGTTGAGAGTGCGTATAATCCATGGACTCCACATTAGTCATAAAGAACTCACATACTTATTGCAAAAATCTACAAGTCATCAAAAACCAAGCACTATGCGCATGCTCCTAGGGGGATAGATTGGTAGGAAAAGACCATCGTTCGTCCCCGACCGCCACTCATAAGGAGGACAATCAAAGAACACCTCATGTAAAATATATTTCAAATTGCATTAGGGCTGGAAATATATTTCATGTAGTATGTATTAGTAGTAATATTTTACTGTGTGTTGTGGTATTTTTAGGAAGTCACTTGGTATTTTATTTCAGCCAAAACAATTTGATGTGTAAAAGTAGTTTTATCCAGAGTTTACTATTTATCTGGGCTGCATAGTGCGCTACCCAGCAAACCCCAACGCGTAGCCAATTCCCTTTTCTCTCCTTGAGCGCGAGGCGGACCAGTAGGTCGGCCCATTTCGGTGCAATCGGACAGCCCATCCTACACCTCTCTTTTTTGTTTCCTTATTTCTGTTTCTAGCTCTCTACCGCTGACACTGGGTCTATGATTTCATTCCCTTTCTTCCACTTCATGGAGACCAGTCCCGATCCAAATCCTCGTCGATTTGGTTTGGATCTCGTCCCTCTCGCACAGTAAACTACCTATAAATAACAACTGGAAATATGCCCTAGAGGCATCAATATTTGTATTATTATATTTCTATATTCATCATTATAGAGTTTATATATTCTATTCTATGACTGCTATGATCCTGGAATATGTGATTCAGACATTCAGTAGAAAACTCATATGCACTTGTGGAATAATAAACGGTTAAATAAAAGGTTCCTAGTCTTGCCTCTGGGACTAGCTCAAGTGTTGTTGGGGATCACGTTTTCCGAATGTTAGGATATCGTTAAGTGTAACGATAGTCTTAAAATAACATTGAGATTATGACTTAGAAGAACGGTCATATTGAATCGACCCAATCTTGTCTGTTATGAATTGAGTTAATATTGTCTGTAATCAAGTGTAATTACAAAGACTGTTAATGTGTGATTTTGCTCCTTAGACCATGAGAGTATCGTGGTCACTTCTTACCGTACGGTGGGCTTTGGGGTTGCTCAAATGTCACCTGTAAAACGGTGATCATAACGACAACTTACGGGTTCATCGAAAATTTTGACAAGTGGCCGGATAGCTCGAGAGTGGGATTTGCTCCTTCGACAATGGAGAGATATTCTTAGGGCCCTCTCGATGTGACGGCATCCATCATCGTCTGGCCAGACACAGGTGACTATGTCACGTGGATACCGGAACACAATAATGAAAAAGAAGAACAAAACCGGTAACGAGGATTTTGGTATAGTGAGCATAGTGATGACTCAGGAGGATACTGGTGCATCCCGGGTTTTGTCAAGTATCCTGAAGCAAAGGTAACATCACATGATAACCATAGGTTCACTCAAATATCATTCGTGTGCTCATAGGGATCGATATGGATGTCCATGGTCCCGCTATCGGTTATTGAATGAACGGTTTCGTTCATGTCTATGAGTTACCGAACCTACAGAGTCACAAGATTAAGGCAATGCTATCTTCTGAGTGTTAGTAGGATGGGAATGATGATAATATATTTATGTAATTGTTTTATTAATATTCATAGTAGTTCCGAGAGGATCCGGAAGCGTTTCGGGGTCACCGGAAGGGCTTTCGGTGAATATTGGGTAATACCGGGTATAACCGATAAGTATATATAGGTGGAAAATGTTTATGGGCATGTTAAATTATATATATAATGGTCTAAATATATTTAGAACTATTTTATATTTAATTTTGTATCAACGGGCCTAAAAAGGCCAAGAGGTGGAAGGCAACTTGGGCCACAAAGGCCCAAGTGGGTAGGCGCGCCTTCCCTAAGGAATGAGGCCGAATTGGAGTGGAGGAGGAGTCAGACTCTTCCCCCCTAGGCCGGTGCACCAAGGGGGACTCCTTCCCCCTTGGTGGAAGCCCTCCATCTCCCCTCTATCCTATATATACTTGAGGTTTGGTGCTCTTTTGTATATACAAGTTTTGGAGCCTCCTCTAGTTCTTCTAGTTCTAGTTCTAGTTGGTACTAGTTGACTAATTAGAGCTAGGATAATCCTCTTGTCCTCATAATAAGCCAGTGTGGTTCTAATCTCCTCCCTCTAATTCTCTGGTGATGATTAGCTCTGAACGACAAAGCGTTGTCGGATCGTGAAGGTTGCACGCTTGCAACCAAGTAGAGAGGCCGTGTTGTCGCTCTTTGGTTCGAGGGACTATTCGTGGGCGGTTCGCGAGATCGTTCATCAACGGTTCGAGGGACTCCAAGTACGATCTACACCGACACGTTCATCTTCCGATGCGCCTCGGTGACGGTAACGATCGTGATCCCAACCCATTATGCATCTTCATATTGATCTTGGGTGTGCGTAGGCGTGATTTTTTTTGTTTTCTACTATGTTCTCCAAAAATATTTCCCTACCTCTTCTCTTTTGATTTCTCATAAAATTTTCACCCACCGTGCCCTAGAGTGCCCGGTCGGATCCCACCACCGCAGGAGCACCTCCGCCCCTCGATTCTGTCACCACCATAAGGTTTTTGCCTCGATCCTTCCTTCTATTCTGGTTGCCTTTTGATCCTATCTCTTCGTCACCTACTAGTTCTCGCAGGAAAGCACTAAACCGAGTCGACTGGGCTCGCTCAAAATGAACTTCCGTCGGCCGCCGCTCCAGCCGGTCACTGTTGTCACAGGAGCAAGCTCCAATCGTCTTGCAAAACACCTATTTCATCTCCGTGGCGGTCTGAACCTGTCGACGATCTCTACGTAGCCGGAGGGTCTCTGTAGCCATCTCCCACATCACCACCGGGCCGCCCCACGCGTCGTCTTCCCCAAGTCTGGCGCGGCAATCCTCTGTTCTTTTTTCGGTGAGCATCTTCGTCCGTCTAATCCCAGTTGGACCGCCCAGATTAGATCCTGTTATTTTTTCCTTCGAACCGGTATGCACTAGTTTTCGGCCTTCCATCGTTTAGACACAACACTGAACTGTTTGAGGACAGTCCTATCACACCACATGGCACCCACATAGCAGGAGTTGCAGCATAGTTTTGGCAGATTTTAGCATAATTTTCGTTTGGCTATAACTTGAGATCCGTAAATCCAAATTCATCGATTCGTTTTCCTGTATACTCATATTGACCAGGAGAATCCAGTAACCAAATCTTCACATTTTTGAACTTTTTAAATTTGAATTTGATGAAATTGAAAATTAACCTTCCGGAGGCTATATCTTTCAAATCGTTTATCCAATTTAGTTGATTCTTTTTGCATTGTGATCCTACTGGCATGTAGATAATCTATACCTACTGATATGTTTTTATTATTGGAGTTCCATTTTAATTCTTTGTTGTTGACTTTATTTTAGTGTTATGTGAGTATGGTTTATTTATCGATGCCTTCATTAAACGTATAGAAAGTTAAGCGTTAGAGTTCTTCTACACTGTGCAAGGCAAGTTTCACTTTTGATTATGCTCATCCTATAATTTGCTATGCATGTGTAGGACTACTGTGTTATGTTATATGTTGGGTGTGATTCCTATATTCCTTGTCGCGATATGTGTGTACTGCTTGCATTGTGTAATTGATTGCTTTGTTTTGCTATGGTAGACGTAGGGACGGATTTATGAGATTCATGAAAGTTGTGAGAGTGTTAATAACTAAAATAATAACTTGTAGAGACGTAGAGTGATGTTGCATCCCGAGGGCTCTACAATATTCACAATGCGTGTAGAAAGTGATGTTGCATCCTGAGGGCTCTGCAATGTTCATGGATGCGTGTAAAGAGTGGTGTTGCATCCTAAGATCTCTGCAATATTCACGATTAGATTGACGACATAGCATTGTATCCTAAGGGCTCTACAATGTCCACGATTAGGGTGGAGAGGGTGATATTGTATCCTGAGGGCTCTACAATAGCCACTCAACCATGATACTGAGGGCTCTCATGGAAACCATCGGTAATCCTATGATTATGAGGGATCTCATAGGTAGTTTAGTTGGTGGCAGTCCTTTTTGTCAGATGGGAACTTTGATGAGTAAAACTTGACTAGTAAGTAGGGAAAATCAGTTCTGTGCCAAACCAAACTTGAGGGTATTGTTTGTCATACATTGCATGTGGATGCAGGGTTGTTTTATCATTATGTATGATTTGCTAATACATTTAATGGATTGACCTTTATGGCTGCAACCTATTCTTCACTCAACATTTTTCGCTAGTGGGCATTGATGGGACTCATCATTTATTTATGTTACATTTTCGTTGTTACTAGTGAATAAAGCTAGCTATGTGCTACGCAGTTTGTAATACTTTATAAATTCTGGATCATACATTGTAGTAAATGATGCACTTGTTACTTTGATATTCATCTATATTGTGTGTGCTAGCGAATCAATCCAGGGACTAGCACAGTGAGCACAGAGACTCCAACCCTTACCTGATCGGATCGTTACATACAAAGACTACAAAACAAAGGAAAACTAAACAACGAAGAAGCCTTTAGTCCAAACAAGTTGGGGTAGGCTAGAGGTGAAACCCATAAGATCTCGCGACCAACTCATGGTTCTGGCACATGGATAGCAAGCTTACACGCACCCCTATCAATAGCTAGTTCTTTGGTGATACTCCAGTCCTTCAGATCTCTCTTTACGGACTCGTCCCATGTCAAATTTGGTCTACCCTGACCTCTCTTGACATTACCCGCACGCTTTAGCCGTACACTATGCACTGGAGCTTTTGGAGGCCTGCGCTGAATATGCCCAAACCATCTCAGATGATGTTGGACAAGCTTCTCTTCAATTTGTGCTACCCAAACTCTATCTCGTATATCATCATTCCGGACTCGACCCTTCCTCGTGTGGCCACACATCCAACTCAACACGCGCATCTCCACCACACCTAACTGTTGAACATGTCGCCTTTTAGTCGGCCAACACTCAGCGCCATACAACATTGCAGGTCGAACCGTTGTCCAGTAGAACTTGCCTTTTAGCTTTTATGACACTTTCTTGTCACAGAGAATGCCAGAAGCTTGGCGCCACTTCATCCATCCGACTTTGTTGCGATGACTCACATCTTCATCAATACCTCCATTCTTCTACACCATTAACCTCAAATATCAAAAGGTGTCCTTCTGAGGCACCACCTGTCTATCCAGGCTAACCTCCTCCTCGGGCCTAGTAGTACTGAAACCGCACCTCATGTACTCGATTTTAGTTCTACTAAGCCTAAAACCTTTTGATTCCAAGGTTTGTCTCTGTAACTCTAACTTCCTATTGACCCCGTCCGACTGTCGTCAACTAGCACCACATCATCCACAAAGAGCATACACCATGGGATATCTCCTTGTATATCCCTTGCGACCTCATCCATCACCAAGCAAAAAGATAAGGGCTCAAAGCTGACCCCTGATGCAGTCCTATCTTAATCAGGAAGCCATCAGTGTCGACATCACTTGTTCGGACACTTACTAAATAAAAATAAAATTGTGCAACAAACTTGGTAAAACGAGTAAAGACCGAAAACTATGCATTGTGGACATGAATAAGTGCTAGATGGATATGATATGAGGGATTTTTGGCACTCTAATATACTCTACAAAGTATGCATAATATCCACTCATCAACTTCCCCAAGTTTAAACCTTGCTCGTCCTCGACGGGATGTGGCACGACAACTTGAACGTGCTCGACACACTCTGCCTCTGGATTTGGCAGGGGCAACCGCGGGCTGCACCTGTTGCACGGATGGTACATGGGTAGTGAGCGTGCTTGCCAGCATCGCCAGACCGCGCCTCGAGCATGCACCAAACGATAATGGCAACCACGGGCACGCCCTTACCGTCCGGGAACACACAAGCCCTCTCATCCTCCCCCAACTATTTGTACAAGCACCATGCATGATTTGCGAGCACTGGCGCGCTCTTGAACCGAGCGCCGATCTTGCGGGCGGTTGAGGTGGATCAGTGCCAGCCTAGTCGTCGATTGATGTATACTAAGCAACCTTCTTCTTGTAGACGTTGTTGGGCCTCCAAGTGCAGAGGTTTGTAGGACAGTAGCAAATTTCCCTCAAGTGGATGACCTAAGGTTTATAGATCCATGAGAGGCGTAGGATGAAGATGGTCTCTCTCAAGCAACCCTGCAACCAAATAACAAAGAGTCTCTTGTGTCCCCAACACACCCAATACAATGGTAAATTGTATAGGTGCACTAGTTCGGCGAAGAGATGGTGATACAAGTGCAATATGGATGGTAGATATAGGTTTTTGTAATGTGAAATTATAAAAACAGCAAGGTAACTAATGATAAAAATGAGCGTAAACGGTATTGCAATGCGTTGAAACAAGGCCTAAGGTTCATACTTTCACTAGGGCAAGTTCTCTCAACAATAATAACATAATTGGATCATATAACTATCCCTCAACATGCAACAAAGAGTCACTCCAAAGTCACTAATAGCGGAGAACAAACGAAGAGATTATTGTAGGGTACGAAACCACCTCAAAGTTATCCTTTCTGATCGGTCTATTCAAGAGTCCGTAGTAAAATAACACGAAGTTATTCTTTCCGTTCGATCTATCATAGAGTTTGTACTAGAATAACACCTTAAGACACATATCAACCAAAACCCTAATGTCACCTAGATACTCCAATGTCACCTCAAGTATCCGTGGGTATGATTATACGATATGCATCACACAATCTCAGATTCATCTATTCAACCAACATAATGAACTTCAAAGAGTGCCCCAAAGTTTCTACCGGAGAGTCAAGACGAAAACGTGTGCCAACCCCTATGCATAAGTTCACAAGGTCACTGAACCCGCAAGTTGATCACCAAAACATACATCAAGTAGATCACGTGAATATCCCATTGTCACCACAGATAAGCACATGCAAGACATACATCAAGTGTTCTCAAATCCTTAAAGACTCAATCCGATAAGATAACTTCAAAGTGAAAACTCAATCCATTACAAGAGAGTAGAGGGGGAGAAGCATCATAAGATCCAACTATAATAGCAAAGCTCGCAGTACATCAAGATCGTGCCATATCAAGAACACGAGAGAGAGAGAGAGAGATCAAACACATAGCTACTGGTACATACCCTCAGCCCCGAGGGTGAACTACTCCCTCCTCGTCATGGAGAGCGCCGGGATGATGAAGATGGCCACCGGTGAGGGATTCCCCCTCCGGCAGGGTGCCGGAATAGGGTCCCGATTGGTTTTTCGTGGCTACAAAGGCTTGCGGCGGCGGAACTCCCGATCTAGGTTATGTTCTGGGGCTTTCTGTATATACAAGAGGTTTTGGCATCGGGAACAAGTCAGGGGGGGTCTCCGGGGCGGCCACGAGGTAGGGGGCGCGCCCCCCACCCTCATGGGTGCCTCGGGACTCTTCTGGCCCATCTCTGATGCTCCGTGGGCTTCTTCTGGTCCAAAAATAATCTCCGTCAATTTTCAGGTCAATTGGACTCCGTTTGGTTTTCCTTTTCTGCGATACTCAAAAACAAGGAAAAAACAGAAACTGGCACTAGGCTCTAGGTTAATAGGTTAGTCCCAAAAATCATATAAAATAGCTATAAATGCATATAAAACATCCTAGATGGATAATATAATAGCATTGAACAATCAAAAATTATAGATACGTTGGAGACGTATTAGCATCCCCAACCTTAATTCCTGCTCGTCCTCGAGTAGGTAAATGATAAAAACAGAATTTTTGATGTGGAATGCTACCTAACATATTTATCAATGTAATCTTCTCTATTGTGGTAAGAATATTCAGATCCATAAGATTAAAAACAAAAGTTTAATATTGACATGAAAACAATAATACTTCAAGCATACTAACAAAGCAATTATGTCTTCTCAAAATAACATGGCCAAAGAAAGCTATCCCTACAAAATCATATAGTCTGGCTATGCTCTATCTTCATCACACAAAATATTTAAATCATGCACAACCCCGGTTTCAGCCAAGCAATTGTTTCATACTTTGGTATTCTCAAACTTTTTCAACTTTCACGCAATACATGAGCGTGAGCCATGGACATAGCACTATAGGTGGAATAGAACATGGTGGTTGTGGCAAAGACAAAAAGTAGGAAGATAGTCTCACATCAACTAGGCGTATCAACGGGCTATGGAGATGCCCATCAATAGATATCAATGTGAGTGAGTAGGGATTGCTATGCAACGGATGCTCTAGAGCTATAAGTGTATGAAAGCTCAACAAAAGGAACTAAGTGGGTGTGCATCCAACTCGCTTGCTCACGAAGACCTAGGGCATTTTGAGGAAGCCCGTCATAGGAATATACAAGCCAAGTTCTATAATGAAAAATTCCCACTAGTATATTAAAGTGTCAACATAGGAAACTCTCTATCATGAAGATCATGGTGCTACTTTGAAGCACAAGTGTGGTAAAAGGATAGTAGCATTGCCCCTTCTCTCTTTTTCTCTCTCTTTTTTTGGCCTTCTCTTTTTTTTGGCCTCTTTTTTTATTTTTTATTTTTCGTCCGGAGTCTCATCCCGACTTGTGGGGGAATCATAGTCTCCATCATCCTTTCCTCACTGGGACAATGCTCTAATAATGAAGATCATCACACTTTTATTTACTTACAACTTGATGCTTTGAACAAAATATGACTCTATATGAATGCCTCCGGCGGTGTACCGGGATGTGCAATGAATCAAGAGTGACATGTATGAAAGAATTATGAATGGTGGCTTTGCCACAAATACGATGTCAACTACATGATCATGCAAAGCAATATGACAATGATGAAGCGTGTCATAATGAACGGAACGGTGGAAAGTTGCATGGCAATATATCTCGGAATGGCTACGGAATATGCCATAATAGGTAGGTATGGTGGCTGTTTTGAGGAAGGTATGGTGGGTGTATGGTACCGGCGAAAGTTGCACGGCACAAGAGAAGCTAGCAATGGTGGAAGGGTGAGAGTGCGTATAATCCATGGACTCAACATTAGTCATAAGGAACTCACATACTTATTGCAAAAATCTACAATTCATCAAAACAAAGTACTAAACGCATGTTCCTAGGGGAAGGGTTGGTAGGAGTTAACCATCGCGCGATCCCGACCTCCACACAAAGGATGACAATCAATAAATAAATCATGCTCCGACTTCATCACATAACGGTTCACCATACGTGCATGCTACGGGAATCACAAACTTTAACACAAGTATCTCTCAAATTCACAACTACTCAACTAGCATGACTCTAATATCACCATCTTCATATCTCAAAACAATCATAAGGAATCAAACTTCTCATAGTATTCAATGCACTTTATATGAAAGTTTTTATTATATCCCTCTTGGATGCCCATCATATTAGGACTCTATTCATAACCAAAGCAAATTACCATGCTGTTCTAAAGACTCTCAAAATAATATAAGTGAAGCA
Source organism: Triticum aestivum (assembly GCF_018294505.1). Lineage (NCBI taxonomy): Eukaryota > Viridiplantae > Streptophyta > Magnoliopsida > Poales > Poaceae > Triticum > Triticum aestivum. The sequence goes on from NC_057808.1 coordinate 118,785,226, forward strand.
TGAGAGTTCATCTATTTCTTCAAAATAAAACCACCGCCGTGCTCTAAAAGGATATAAGTGAAGCACTAGAGCAAATGACAAACTACTCCAAAAGATATAAGTGAAGATCAATGAGTAGTTGAATAATTATGTAACTATGTGAAGACTCTCTAACATTTAAGAATTTCATATCTTGGTATTTTATTCAAACAGCAAGCAAAAGAAAAGAAAATAAAATAACACTCCAAGCAAAACACATATCATGTGGTGAATAAAATATAGCTCCAAGTAAAGTTACCGATGAATGAAGACAAAAGAGGCGATGCCATCCGGGGCATCCCAAGCTTAGGCTCTTGGTTATCCTTGAATATTACCTTGGGGTGCCTTGGGCATCCCCAAGCCTAGGATCTTGCCACTCCTTATTCCATAGTCCATCGAATCTTTACCCAAAACTTGAAAACTTCACAACACAAAACTCAACAGAAAACTTGTAAGCTCCGTTAGTATAAGAAAATAAATCACCACTTAGGTACTGTTGTGAACTCATTCTAAATTCATATTGGTGTAATATCTACTGTATTCCAACTTCTCTATGGTTCATACCCTCCTATACTACTCATAGATTCATCAAATAAGGAAACAACACAATGAAAACAGAATCTGTCAAAAACAGAACAGTCTATAGTAATCTGTATCATTCGAATACTTCTGTAAGTCCAAAAATTCTGAAATAAATTGGTGGACATGAGGAATTTGTCTATTAATCTTCTGCAAAAAGAATCAACCTAAAAGCACTCTCCAGTAAAAAAAACAGCTAATCTCGTGAGCGCAAAAGTTTCTGTTTTTTACAGCAAGATCGCAAAGACTTCACCCAAGTCTTCCCAAAGGTTCTACTTGGCACAAACACTAACTAAAACATAAAACCACATCTAAACAGAGTCTATATGAATTATTTATTACTTAACAGGAGCAAAAAGCAAAGAACAAAAATAAAATTGGGTTGCCTCCCAACAAGCGCTAACATTTAACGCCCCTAGCTAGGCATGATGATTTCAATGATGCTCACATAAAACATAAGAATTGAAAAATAAAGAGAGCATCATGGAGAATATGACTAGCACATTTAAGTCTAATCCACTTCCTATGCATAGGGATTTTGTGAACAAACAACTTGTTGGAGCAAGAATCATCTAGCATCGGAAGGAAAAACAAGCATAGCTTCAAGATTTTCAACACATAGAGAGGAAACATGATAATATTGCAATATGTAGAAGCATATGATCCTCTCTCATAATAATTTTCAGTAGCATCATGAATGAATTCAACCATATAACCAGCACATAAAGCATTCTTTTCATGATCTACTTGGATAGAAATTTTACTACTCTCCACATAAGCAAATTTCTTCTCATTAGGAATAGTAGTGGGAGCAAACTCAACAAAATAACTATCATGTGAAGCATAATCCAATTGAATATTAAAATCATGATGACAAGTTTCATGGTTATATTTATGCTTTATAGCATACGTGTCATCACAATAATCATCATAAATAGGAGGCATGCTTTCATCATAATAAATTTGCTCATCAAAACTTGGGGGACTAAACATATCATCTTGATCAAACATAACATCCCCAAGCTTGTGGCTTTGCATATCATTAGCATCATGGGTATTCAAAGAATTCATACTAACAACATTGCAATCATGCTCATCATTCATATATTTTATGCCAAGCATTCTATGTAATTCTTCTTCTAGTACTTGAGCACAATTTTCCTTCCCATCATTTTCACCAAAGAAATTAAAAAGATGAAGCATATGAGGCAACCTTAATTCCATTTTTTGTAGTTTTCTTTTATAAACTAAACTAGTGATAAAACAAGAAACTAAAAGATTCGATTGCAAGATCTAAAGATATACCTTCAAGCACTCTGTAACGCCCAAGATGCGGCTATATCTCCCACGTGTCGAGGCACGACTTAGAGGCATAACCGCATAGTGGTTTTGTCGCAAGAAGGGTCATCTTCACACAATCCCATGTAATGAACAAGAATGGGATAAAGAGTTGGCTTACAATCGCCACTTCACACAATACATAAATATCATTCATACATCATCCAAAATACAATCATATAGACCGACTACGGCCAAAATCCAGATGAAAATAAGACAACCCCAAATGCTAGATCCCCGATCGTCCCAACTGGGCTCCACTACTGATCATCAGGAAAAGACACATAGTAACGACCACGTTCCTCGTCGAACTCCCACTTAAGATCGACGCCATCATCTGCACTGGCATCGTCGGCACCTGCAACTGTTTTGGAAGTATCTGTGAGTCACGGGGACTCAGCAATCTCACACCCGCGAGATCAAGACTATTTAAGCTTATAGGACAAGAGGTGCAAAGAGGTGGAGCTGCAGCGGCAAAAGCATATATGGTGGCTAACTTGCGCAAATGAGAGCGAGAAGAGAAGCAATGGAACGGACGTCATCTAGCAATGACCAAGAAGAGGTCCTGAACACCTACTTACGTCATACATAACACAGACCGTGTTCACTTCCCGGACTCCGCCGAGAAGAGACCATCACGGCTACACACGCACTTGGTGTATTTTAATTGGGTCAAGTGACAAGTTATCTACAACCGGACATTAACAAATTCCCATCTGCCTCATAACCGCGGGCACGGCTTTCGAAAGATAATACCCTGCAGGGGTGTCCCAACTTAGCCCATCATAAGCTCTCACGGTCAACGAAGGATAAACCTTCTCCCGGAAAGACCCGATCAGTCTCGGAATCCCGGTTTACAAGACATCTCGACAATGGTAAAACAAGACCAGCAAAGCCGCCCGAATGTGCCGACAAATCCCGATAGGAGCTGCACATATCTCGTTCTCAGGGCACACCGGATGAACACTACGTACAGCTAAAACCAATCCTCGAGTTTCCCCAAGGTGGCGCTGCAAGTGGCTCTAGTTTGGACCAGCACTCAGAGGAACACTGGCCCGGGGGTTTAAAATAAAGATGACCCTCGGGCTCTAGAAAACCCGGGGGAAAAAGGTATAGGTCGCAAATGGTAAAACCAAGGTTGGGCCTTGCTGGAGGAGTTTTATTCAAGGCGAACTGTCAAGGGGGTCCCATAAATCACCCGACCGCGTAAGGAACGCAAACTCAAGGAACATAATCCCGGTATAACAGTAACTAGGGCGGCAAGAGTGGAACAAAACACCAGGCATAAGGCCGAGCCTTCCACCCTTTACCAAAATATATAGATGCATTAATTAAATAAGAGATATTGTGATATCCCAACATATCCATGTTCCGACATGGAACAAACTTCAACTTCACCTGCAACTAGCAACGCTATAAGAGGGGCTGAGCAAAAGCGGTAACATAGCCAAACAACGGTTTGCTAGGAAAGGATGGTTAGGGCTGACATGGCTAAAATAGGAGACATGATATAGCAAGTGATAGGTAGCGGAGCATGGCAATAGAGCGAACAACTAGCATAGCAAAGATAGAAGTGATTTCGAGGGGTGGTCATCTTGCCTGCAAGATTCTCAGAGTTGTCGAAAGCTTGATCCTCGTAAGCGTACTCGACAGGTTCCTCGTTCACGAACTCGTCTCCCGGCTCTACCCAAGACAAGAACACAAACAAACGGAACCACAATCAACAACGAGAAATGCGCAAGCAACATGATGCAAGACATGTATGATATGCAAGATATGATATGCGATGCATATGCGTGCTCCGGAAGGAAAATGATGAACATGGCAGTAACTTGGCAAACCAAGCATGCCACTGGAAAGATGAGATGATTTCGGTCGAAATCGATATAAAGATCACCGGAATCGGATGCACGGTTTGCAAATGGCAAGCAAAACAAGAATGACACTAATCTGCGATAAACAGCAAGATAGCACTTAAAATACAACAAGTAACAATGCTACAGCACCCCAACATAGCAACAAAGCACATGGCAGTAATCTACAGGAGATGCTTGACAAAAGATGAACACTGAGCTACGGCTAGTTCACAACATATCAAGCTCAAACAAGCATGGCAAAAGTGCAAAAGATTACAGGTTCACAGACTTGGTGAAAAACTGGACATGGCAGAAATCAGCATCAGGTAGCAATGTTCAGAGCACGAAATCAACATGCTACAGGAACTTAACATAGCAAAACAAGGCATGGTAGTGTTCTACTAAATGCACATGACAAAAGTCCCTTACTGACCATAAGCCAAAAAGGACCATAAGATATGATGGAAAACATGTAAACATAGCAAGTTTCGTTATCAGGTTTCAGACTTAGCAGAAAACAGAGCATGGCAGAAATATTAATATGTAGGCCTCTTTGTGAGCTTGATGCACTCACTACAGAGCAATGCATGACAAACCAAGCATACCTACAGCAAGATGGCATGATTATGAAGCTATCCATGGCAAGAACAATTGCATAGCATGTATGGATCAACTACAATAAGCTTGGCAAAAATGCATATCATGTTAAGAATCTGCCAGAAATATTTTATAGCAAAAGTAGAGCAAGATTGAGTCATGCTATGGCACTCTAAAATTGCAAACAATTGCAGGAATGGATCAATTACAACTATATCTACAAAACATCCTTACTGAACATCTCCAAAATATGCATGGATCTCTCTGTAGCATCAAGTTTACATGGCAACAAAATTACAGCAGACAAGGACTTAGAGAAATCACTAGTCCATGAAATCGGAAATATTACGGGGCCTACTTTGCATGCTTGTGCTAGTCACCACAGAGATCACAAAAATACATGGACTATACCACTGGAAAGATGGCATGGCATACTTCAAAACACATGTAGAGCTCATGCTCAAAAGATGCACAGAATAAATGATACAAAAATGACAAATCTCCAAGTTCTGATAAGAACCAGAGATTAACAGCAACTAGCCCTCTTCCAACGAAGATTTGGGCATCAAGATGACCTCTAATGAACATGGTGCAATTGAACAAAATGAAGAGCATCGTGAGACAAACAATTTGACATATTACACGCACGAATCGGAGCTACATGCAAGAAGTTATTGCATCTCGAACAGGAGCACATGCTGATGAAATTCTCAGACTTAGAAAAATAACGGAGCGAGGGAAGTCAACGGGGAGGAGTTACCAGATCGGATCGAAGCCTCGCTACAGGAACTCGGGCTCGCTCGCCGGAGGAGAAGAAGGGCCGGCGATCGGCGGTCGCCGGCGGAGGAGGAGGGGCCCGGGGGCGGCGGTCGCCGGCGGCGGGCGGCGGCGGAGACGGCTGGGCCGGCCGGTGGCGGCGGCGGCGACCGGCCGGCGGAGGAGGCGCGGCGGCGCGGGAACCCGGGCGGCGGACGCGGGCACGAGGCCCGAGGCGGCGGCGGCGGGAGGAGACGGGCCGGAGGGCCGGCGAGGGGCCTGCGGGCCGGCGGCGCGGTGGAGAGGCCGGCGGGACACGTGTCGCGCTCTGATTGGTCGGGGCGCGGCGGCGGACGTTGTCCGGCGGCGGCTGGACGCGTCCGCCCGCGGAGAGGAAATTAGGGTTTCGTCTGAGATTTCGTTTTTCGGGATGCCCACTCATTAATAGGTAGAGGGAGCTAGGAGGCTCCAAATGAGGTGCGGTTTTCGCCCACACGATCGTGATCGAACGACCTAGAGCATGGAAGAGAGTTTGGTGGGTTTTGGGCTGGTTTTGGAGGGGGTTTTTGCTGGACACTCAAATGGACTTTGCGGATGCCCGGTTAACCGTTGGAGTACCAAACGACCTCCGAATGGAACGAAACTTGACCGGTAGTCTCCGGGTGGTATATTAAGACCACTTGACAAGCCTCGGTCCATTCCGAGAAAGTTTGACACACGCACACGAAAGAAAACAAGAGGGGTGCACCGGAGGAGATAGGAGCGCCGGATTGGAAAACGGACAACGGGGAAAATGCTCGGATGCATGAGACGAACACGTATGCGAATGCAATGCACATGATGACATGATATGAAAATGCATGACATGACAAAATACAAAACGAAAGACAAAACCCGACAACGGAGGGAAAAACATATCACATAGCCGGAAATGGCAAGAGTCGGAGTTACAAATATGGCAAGTTACATGCGGGGTGTTACAACACTCCACCACTACGAGAGGATCTCGTCCCGAGATCTAGGACTGAAAGAACTCCGGATATTCGGAACGGAGATGGTCCTCGCGTTCCCAGGTGGCTTCCCGGTCGGAATGGTGCGACCACTTCACTTTCAGGAATTTGATAGACTTGTTGCGAGTCTTGCGCTCAGTTTCTTCAAGAATAGCAACTGGGTGCTCATGATAAGACAAATCTTCTTGGAGGTCAATCTCTTCGAAGTCGATAGTGCGCTCAGGCGTCTTGAAGCACTTGCGGAGCTGTGACACGTGGAACACATCGTGCACGTTCGCGAAGTTGGAAGGAAGCTCAAGTTGATAGGCGAGGTCGCCTCTTTTGCCAATGATCTTGAAAGGACCCACGTATCTAGGGGCAAGCTTCCCTTTGATACCGAAGCGACGAGTGCCTTTCATTGGAGAGACGCGGAGGTAGACATGGTCTCCGATCTCGAAAGCCAAATCACGATGCTTACTATCATAGTAACTCTTCTGGCGCGATTGCGCGGCTTTGAGATTATCACGGATGACTTTACACATTTCTTCAGCTTCAGTGATTAAGTCATTGCCAAGAAGTTGGCGTTCACCAGTCTCTGACCAATTGAGAGGAGTACGGCACTTTCTGCCATATAAAATCTCGAATGGGGCTTTGCCCGAACTCGCTTGGAAGCTGTTGTTGTAGGAGAATTCAGCATAAGGAAGACAATCTTCCCATTTCATGCCAAAGGAAATGACACAAGCCCTGAGCATATCTTCAAGAATTTGATTGACTCGCTCGACTTGGCCACTAGTTTGAGGATGGAAAGCTGTGCTGAAGCGAATATTAGTGCCCATGGCCTTCTGGAAGGAGTCCCAGAACTTAGAGGTGAAGATGCTTCCACGATCTGAAGAAATCAATTGTGGAATGCCATGCAAGGAGACAATTCTGGAGGTGTAGAGCTCTGCCAGCTGAGCTGCTGTGATGGATTCTTTGATAGGAAGGAAATGAGCCACTTTAGAGAGCTTGTCAATGACAACGAAGATAGCGTCATTTCCGCGCTTGGACTTGGGAAATCCAGTCACGAAGTCCATTTCGATGTGATCAAACTTCCATTCCGGAATAGCAAGAGGTTGGAGGAGACCAGCTGGTCGTTGGTGTTCTGCTTTCACTCTTCGGCAGACATCACATTCATTCACGAATTGAGCAATTTCTCGCTTCATTCGAGTCCACCAATACGACTGCTTGAGGTCATGATACATCTTCGTACTTCCAGGATGAATGGAAAGGAGAGAATTGTACGCCTCGTTCATTATGACTTTCCTTAGATCACCTTTCGGAACCACAAACCGGTCCTCGAAGAACAAAGTGTCTCTGTCATCAATGCGATAGCACTTGTATTTGGAAAGACCCTTGTCGATACCACGTTTCACCTTCTTCACCATGGCATCCAGGAGTTGTGCCTCACGAATTTGATCTTCCAAAGTAGGAGATACTATGAGGTTGGCAAGAACGCCTTGAGGAACAACTTGGAGATTCAGCTTGCGGAAAGCTTCACAAAGATCCGGTTGGAAAGGCTTGAGGATTAAGCTGTTGCAATAAGCTTTCCTGCTTAAAGCATCTGCAATGACATTTGCTTTGCCTGGAGTATATTCGATACTCGGATTGTACTCTTGAATCATTTCGACCCATCGAGTCTGCCTGAGGTTGAGGTTGGGCTGAGTGAAGATATACTTGAGACTCTTGTGATCAGTGAAAATGTCCACTTGTCTTCCCAACAAGAGATGTCTCCACGTAACCAACGCATGGACAACTGCCGCCAACTCAAGATCGTGAGTGGGATAGTTCTTCTCGTTGGGCTTCAACTGCCGAGAGGTATAGGCCACAACTTTCTTCTCTTGCATTAACATAGCACCGAGACCTTGGAGAGAAGCATCACAGAAAACTTCATACGGCTTGGATTCATCAGGAGGAGTCAAGACAGGAGCTGTGACTAGTTTCTGTTTGAGAGTGTTGAAAGCAACGTCACAGCATGTATGGATCAACTACAATAAGCTTGGCAAGATTGCAAATCATGTCAAGAATCTGCCAGAAATATTTTATAGCAAAAGTAGAGCAAGATTGAGTCATGCTATGGCACTCTAAAATTGCAAACAATTGCAGGAATGGATCAATTACAACTATATCTACAAAACATCCTTACTGAACATCTCCAAAATATGCATGGATCTCTCTGTAGCATCAAGTTTACATGGCAACAAAATTACAGCAGACAAGGACTTAGAGAAATCACTGTCCCTGGAATCAGAAATATTACGGGGCCTACTTTGCATGCTTGTTCTAGTCACCACAGAGATCACAAAAATACATGGACTATACCACTGGAAATATGGCATGGCACACTTCAAAACACATGTAGAGCTCATGCTCAAAAGATGCACAGAATAAATGATACAAAAATGACAAATCTCCAAGTTCTGATAAGAACCAGAGATTTACAGCAACTAGCCCTCTTCCAACGAAGATTTGGGCATCAAGATGACCTCTAATGAACATGGTGCAATTGAACAAAATGAAGAGCATCGTGAGACAAACAATTTGACATATTACACGCACGAATCGGAGCTACATGCAAGAAGTTATTGCATCTCGAACAGGAGCACATGCTGATGAAATTCTCAGACTTAGAAAAATAACGGAGCGAGGGAAGTCAACGGGGAGGAGTTACCAGATCGGATCGAAGCCTCGCTACAGGAACTCGGGCTCGCTCGCCGGAGGAGAAGAAGGGCCGGCGATCGGCGGTCGCCGGCGGAGGAGGAGGGGCCCGGGGGCGGCGGTCGCCGGCGGCGGGCGGCGGCGGAGACGGCTGGGCCGGCCGGTGGCGGCGGCGGCGGCCGGCCAGCGGAGGAGGCGCGGCGGCGCGGGAACCCGGGCGGCGGACGCGGGCACGAGGCCCGAGGCGGCGGCGGCGGGAGGAGACGGGCCGGAGGGCCGGCGAGGGGCCTGCGGGCCGGCGGCGCGGTGGAGAGGCCGGCGGGACACGTGTCGCGCTCTGATTGGTCGGGGCGCGGCGGCGGACGTTGTCCGGCGGCGGCTGGACGCGTCCGCCCACGGAGAGGGGAAATTAGGGTTTCGTCTGAGATTTCGTTTTTCGGGATGCCCACTCATTTATAGGTAGAGGGAGCTAGGAGGCTCCAAATGAGGTGCGGTTTTCGCCCACACGATCGTGATCGAACGACCTAGAGCATGGAAGAGAGTTTGGTGGGTTTTGGGCTGGTTTTGGAGGGGGTTTCTGCTGGACACTCAAATGAATTTTGCGGATGCCCGGTTAACCGTTGGAGTACCAAACGACCTCCGAATGGAACGAAACTTGACCGGTAGTCTCCGGTTGGTATATTAAGACCACTTGACAAGCCTCGGTCCATTCCGAGAAAGTTTGACACACGCACACGAAAGAAAACAAGAGGGGTGCACCGGAGGAGATAGGAGCGCCGGATTGGAAAACGGACAACGGGGAAAATGCTCGGATGCATGAGACGAACACGTATGCGAATGCAATGCACATGATGACATGATATGAAAATGCATGACATGACAAAATACAAAATGAAAGACAAAACCCGACAACGGAGGGAAAAACATATCACATAGCCGGAAATGGCAAGAGTCGGAGTTACAAATATGGCAAGTTACATGCGGGGTGTTACACACTCACCTCCCCGGCAACGGCGCCAGAAAAGAGCTTGATGTCTACTATGCAACCTTCTTCTTGTAGACGTTGTTGGGCCTCCAAGTGCGGAGGTTTGTAGGACAGTAGCAAATTTCCCTCAAGTGGATGACCTAAGATTTATCAGTCCGTGGGAGGCATAGGATGAAGATGGTCTCTCTCAAGCAACCCTGCAACCAAATAACAAAGAGTCTCTTGTGTCCCCAACACACCCAATACAATGGTAAATTGTATAGGTGCACTAGTTCGGCAAAGAGATGATGATACAAGTGCAATATGGATGGTAGACATAGGTTTTTGTAATCTGAAATTATAAAAACAGCAAGGTAACTAATGATAAAAATGAGCGTAAACGGTATTGCAATGCATTGAAACAAGGCCTAAGGTTCATACTTTCACTAGTGCAAGTTCTCTCAACAATAATAACATAATTGGATCATATAACTATCCCTCAACATGAAACAAAGAGTCACTCCAAAGTCACTAATAGTGGAGAACAAACGAAGAGATTATTGTAGGGTACGAAACCACCTCAAAGTTATCCTTTCTGATCGATCTATTCAAGAGTCCATAGTAAAATAACACGAAGTTATTCTTTCCGTTCGATCTATCATAGAGTTCGTACTAGAATAACACCTTAAGACACATATCAACCAAAACCCTATTGTCACCTAGATACTTCAATGTCACCTCAAGTATCCGTGGGTATGATTATACGATATGCATCACACAATCTCAGATTCATCTATTCAACCAACATAAAGAACTTCAAAGAGTGCCCCAAAGTTTCTACCGGAGAGTCAAGACGAAAACGTGTGCCAACCCCTATGCATAAGTTCACAAGGTCACTGAACCCGCAAGTTGATCACCAAAACATACATCAAGTAGATCATGTGAATATCCCATTGTCACCACAGATAAGCACATGCAAGACATACATCAAGTGTTCTCAAATCCTTAAAGACTCAATCCGATAAGATAACTTCAAAGAAAAACTCAATCCATTACAAGAGATTAGAGGGGGAGAAGCATCATAAGATCCAACTATAATAGCAAAGCTCGCGGTACATCAAGATCATGCCATATCAAGAACATGACAGAGAGAGAGAGATCAAACACATAGCTACTGGTACATACCCTCAGCCCCGAGGGTGAACTACTCCCTCCTCGTCATGGAGAGCGCCGGGATGATGAAGATGGCCACCGATGAGGGATTCCCCCTTCGGCAGGGTGCCGGAACAGGGTCCCGATTGGTTTTTCGTGGCCACAGAGGCTTGCGGCGGCGGAACTCCCGATCTAGGTTATGTTCTGGGGGTTTCTGTGCATATAAGAGGTTTTGGCGTCAGGAACAAGTCAGGGGGTCTCCGGGGCGGCCACGAGGTAGGGGGCGCGCCCAGGGGGGTAGGGCGCGCCCCCCACCCTCGTGGGTGCCTGGGGACTCTTCTGGCACATCTCCGATGCTCCGTGGGCTTCTTCTGGTCCAAAAATAATCTCCGTCAATTTTCAGGTCAATTGGACTCCGTTTGTGTCGGGGATATACCCCGCGGCATAAACCGGCCGGAAATATAACCCAGCCGGACTTGGCAGTTTACCTGAGACCCGGCTAAGACTTGATGCTTCACTGGTGACCCGTTTGGACCTGGCGGTTTATGATTCATTGGTAATCCGGCAGGCGGGTCAGAGGAGCGACAAGACCCGGTGGCCCAACGGGCGGTTCATAAAGGCCGGTTCATACTATGATGGGCCGGTTTACAAGGAAAGGCATAAGGAATATTTACCTTATAAGGAGTTAAGACCCGGACTTGTATCCGGTTTGTATTAGAAGGTAGACTAGTCCTAATCCTAATAGGACTCCACATGTAACCCGCCCCATTACATATATAAGGAGGGGCAGGGCTCCCCAAAGAGGAACAAGCTACAAGCAAGAAACAATAATCTCTAGGGCTAGACACAATTAGAGGAGAGCCGGCTTCCGGCGACTCCCTCATGAGCAGAATGAGACCTAGCCACAAACAGCATGTAGGGCTATTTTCGGATGATGTTTCCGGGGCCCGAAGCTGTCTAAACCCTTGTCTTGTGTTGCGTCTCTCGATTTCGATCAACCCCTCTCAAGCTACTACATAGATGCGCTGGCCTCACGACTAAGTCCTCAAACTAGGACATCTGCCGTGACAATTCCACGACAGTTGGCGCCCACCATGGGGCCAGGCGCACGGTGGTGTTGAGTTCTTGGAGGGATCACTCCTAGGGATCGAGGGGCTCGCAATTTTTCGGATAAAAAAGCTGGTTTGAAAGGATTTGCATCAGCGCCAAGTTCATCAGTCCAGATTTGAAGATTTGTGAGATTTAAGGTTCAAGAAAAATTTAGGGTTGCGTGCGTGGCCGCACGTGACCTGGCGACCCGTCCGGGTCGATTTCCACTGCGCTGTTCTACGAAGTCGCTGAGACCGATTGGAGGTCGTCTCAACTACAGCAAAGATAATGGACGCCGATAAGTGCCACACGTGTGGGCGTTAGAGGGTCTGCCCACATATTTTGTGTGGTGTATAAGAGGAATAGCCCACACACCTACGTATGGGCAAAAAAAGTAATGCTCACACACCTTTTTTTTCCTTCCGATCCCTCTCACACGCGTGCGTGTGGGCGAAATAGATAACGTCCACACACCCCGTACGTCAGGCCTCGTACCTCGTGGTCCCGCACGCCCGCGTGACAGTCACCGCGCGTCCCGCAGTTGCCATGGTCCAGACCCTCGTCCATGTTCATTTAACTGCAGTTGCCATGTCGCTGAACTTCGGTTGCCATGTCGGACAACTACAGTTGCCATGGTTGCTCAACTGCAGTTGCCATGTATGGTCTGATCTACTGCAGTTGTCATGATTTCAAAACTTTAGGAGTTGCCACCCACTAACATTAGGCAGTTGCCATGTAGCACTACAAAAAGGCATGGCAAAAAAACATGTTCGGGTAAAAGAGAGAGTTGCCATGTGCTCACAAGCATGGTAGGGCAGTTGCCATGTAAAAGAAAGAGTTGTCATCTGCTTACGTGCACACTACGGCCATTGCCATGTACCATGCAAAAATACATGGCAACTGGGGTAAAAGAGAGTTGCCATCTACTTACAAGAAAAAGCTAGGGCAGTTGCCATGTACCTGCAGAAGCATATGGCAACTGCCAGCTTTGGGTGTGGGCTAGGAGACGGGCGTGTGGGCGAAGTGATAAACGCCCACACACCAGCCCCCTCTACGTGTGTGAAACTAGTGTGTGGGCGAATTGCTAAACGCCCACACACCAGTCCCCCGTGTGGTGAAAAAGGAACGTGTGGGCGACGGAATGAATGCCCACACACCAGCTTAGTCCTGCATGGCACACAAAAACTACTAGAACGCGCCAAGATTCATGCATAATTGGTTGGACGAGGATTCATACGTGTGGGTGAATTGCCAGACGCCTACACGTGTGAGGTTAGACTTTTTGAAGATAATATAGAAAGGAAAAAATCAAATGCAACGATTGATTGGAAAAGAAAGTCAGAAGTCGCCAACCAGCAATCGTACTATTAGTTCCAGACGTGAAGGCAAAAGTGATCCATGGATCCATCAGCACAAGAGGAAAAGTCAAACCAATGACAGCTCGGAGGAGGATTTGATCATGGGCCTCGTGCTACTCTGCCCGCGGTCGGCCTCCCTCGCCGCCGTGTGAGACACCCCGCTGAGCCGCCCTAAGTGGACCTCGCTCCTGCAGTACTGAGCCGCCATTGCCGGCCCATCATCGCCACCTCACCTCTGCTTCAAATCGCCATTGCTGGAGTGGGCCACGAGCCACCGTATCCGCAGAGTCACCGGTCCTCATCCGCGGCCACGGTCCCGAGCCACCTCTGCGTCGAGTGGCCGTCTGCTCCGAGTCACGCCCCTTCTTCCAAACCGCTGGCGTCGTAAGTCATTGTCTCCGCTGCTGCCAGTCACTGGGCCGTCGACGGGTCTGTGCTTTGGCCGAGCCGCGGTTGCGAGTTCCGCTTTCGCCGCTTGTGTTTCAAGTCACCGTCGCCCGAGTCTCATCGCGCCGTCTCCGCCTCAAGACGCCACCTCCGGGTTGCCGATTTCACCATGTGAGCCGCTGCCCATGGGTCGGTCTCCACTGCGAACGAGTCGCCGAGCCGTCCGCCCGCTGAGCCGCACCGTCCGCATCCGCGACTCGGCTGCCCCTACTGTGCTGGCCGCCGCAAGCCACCGTGAACCGCCTGCCTCTGGAGGACCCAACGACCGCTGATGCCCTAGGAATTTGTTAGATTATCTATGATCAAACAAGCAAGTTGGGTTGAACGCCCATAGAATCGCTCTTCTGTGTTTGCGCGCGATGGATGAACGCCCTGAACTTCTCTCTGTTCCGCTCCGCACGCAGCCACCCCGGCGCACTTCTGTTCTGCTCTGCGCGCATGCAATCGCGACCCGCCCGTCTTCCTGGAGCCGTCGTCGTGCTACGTCTAATATTGGTACACGCGTGAGAAGGAATAAAGCGAAGGAGAGTTGCCGGTTCCTGTGTTCTTTTCTCTGGCTTTTGTTATGACCACTGCTGCTTCCATGTTGATCAAGACAAGTCACGTCAGCTATTGGTACAACTTAATTCACGAAGATCAAGGATACTTTACCCCTTGGTTACTAGTGCAGCTACTATTGCTACAGAAACACTAGTACTAGTTGACTGATTGGGTGCTAGTTGCTGTGAACTGCTAGTCCACTACACGATACTACCAGGTGATATCCGTCCAGTCTGTTTTAATAAACACGTATAAAATTTTTGTAAAACAGTTACTTTGGATTGCGATATTTTTTGATGCAGGGCAATTGTTCATTACAAATGAGGCGTCATACTATGGGTACGGAGCACGCATTGTTTACGTCAACGCGCCAGCCGACTCGCCCGTCCGCGCTGTCTTACAACGCCACGGACGACTCGCCGTCCGCCCGCGTGGCCGACTCGCCTGTCCGCGCCGTCTTACAACGCCACGAACGACTCGCCGTCCGCCCGTGCGACCGGTTCATGCGTCCGTGCCGGTTTACAACACGGAGGACAACTTGCTCGTCCGCACCGGTTTACAACGCCGCGGCCGGTTCATCCGTCTGCTCGTATAGCCGACTTGTCCATGATTGATTTCAGCTTCACCGCGGTGATCATCAACTCCGCGGTGGATATTTTCTGTCTAACATATCAGGTGAAATCCATCCATTATATTTTCATATTATATATTGCTTTCTTTAAAAAGAGCAAATACTCTGGCTTGCAAGTTTTCCAATGCAGGACAAATTGTCTATCACAAAAAGGGATTATTATATCGCTGAGCTATTGGATAACCCATGCCGGTTTATATCGTGATCCAGTCCGCGTCAACTCATCAGAACCGTGCGAATTACCCAATAACGCGTGCACAGGCCGTCATCCCCCGCAGTCCGGTCTACATCAGCATACGGCCGATTTCCCTCGTCTGCACCGGCTTACAATGCCGCGGCCGACTCATCTGTCCGAGCTGCCTCTGATGCTGCGGTCGTCCTTGTCATCCGTCTCGCGGCCTGGTCTACATCAACATACCGGGCCGCACCTGTCTGCATGAGCTGTTTATTGAGTATGAACAAGTCACAGCTTGGGTAGCCCGGTTTTTCTTTCAACAAAATGGCGGCAAATTATCATATACTATCGACCGCCGTCTGCACTGGGTGGTTCAACGGGCAGGCGCACAAATCGCCACCACTACAGTTTCGGTTAAACTTCAAATCACCAGTTGGAAGGAACCATTGGCCGAGTTGCTGACACGGCTCATGCGGGATCGTTTATAACCCGTCACAGTCACCTCAACCTTCTGTGGATTCACATCGTGCTATCAACATCAATGATATACAAGTTATGCCGGTTTACATCACAGTCAAATATGGAGAGTCTCAAGCCAACTCCTCGAGTCACCTTTGAGACTCAGGGGCTACGATGACATGACTCAGCAAATCTTGCCAGTTTCAGCAAATTTAAGTACCCCAGGACGATGGAGGGAAAGATAACCCGGTCTCGGTGGCTACTGTTATATTGATGAAAATTTAAAGGCCGTCAGAAAATTTCCGGCTGAAAATGAAGATTCCGGTTTAAAATCCGGTTCAAGGGAAAGATGTCTCCCACAAAGCTTTGAAGCTCTCAATATCCGGTTCAAAATCCCGGTTCAAGAAGAATTTATCTCTTGCAAAAAGTTAAAAGTTGCCGAAGAGGACCTGCTGCCATGATGCGCGGTTCAAACATGGGTATCCCGCCTTATTGGCCTATCATATTATTGATCACATGGGGCTTCTATTTCATAAAGCAGCGTCCGGTTTACCCCTTGATTCAGCTTATCAAAGCTTTATATAACATCACTTGGGGGCTTGGTCGTATCCGAACCATAGCTACACCTCTTGATCGGCGCAATGCCACAACATCACTTGGGGGCTTGGTCGTATCCGAACCATAGTCACACCTCTTGATCGGCACAAAGCCAAATCAATCCGGGGCCAAAGAGAGTGTTGTAAAGCAACAACTCAAACATAGGCACCCACTGAGCACAGCTCAAAATGTTACTTGGGGATTCTTTGCTGTCGAAATGAACAAAGAATCTACACTTGTAACAGGCTATCAAGCCATGGCTTGGAAGCCTGGTGTATACACCTAAACCCCCGGGTTAGCCTGCCTATTTAAGTAAGTCACTCCGCCCAGGTAAACCTGGTATGACCCTTCGAACTTTGGCAAGTTACTCCAGAAAAGGACCCTGAACTTGTCAAGTTAAAATGATGATTGGTTAAGGATTGCGGACCATCTTAAAAGGCTTTGTGAAATGGTTTAACTCAGTGGCCTGGCAGCCCATGAAAAGCCTCGAATTTGGGGCCTGGCAGCCCGTGAAAAGCCTCGACTACAAGTTTTCATTTGCTTTTTGCTAAGTTTTTCTCTCTTTTGACAAAGCTTATGATGTTTTCTGTTAAACCGACGTTCATTGACCCGGCTTGGCTTTCAATTACAAGTTGAAAATACATGATCAATTATAATCCGGTGTTATTAACCCGGTCTGGTTTCGACTACAAGTCGCCAGCATCGAATATGGATAATCCGGTGTTTATCACAATCCGGTATGGTTTTATCATAAACCGGCACAATATGGAAGGAGTTATCAGTACTCAAGATTGGGATTATCACCCTTACTACAAAAAGTTGGTAAAACCAACAATGTGTTTCAATGTCACAGGTATGATATATTTCATATTTGATTACTTTTAAGTGCAGCCTTGGTTATAAACCCGGGTTATATGTTGGGCATTATGACCCGTCCGGCGGTAAACCGCCAGGACACTTTAAATTTGTTGTATGCAGAAACAGGTTGAATAAAGCATGATTATAAATCACCGGTGTTTATTAACCCGGCCTGGCTTTGAACTATAAGTCGCCAGTATGAGATAAGATAATATCCGGTGTTTATTAACCCGGTCTGGTTTTGGACTATAAGTCGCCAGTATATATTGGGATTGCGCTATTGGAATCATGCGCTTATAAATCATTGGATTATATTATTCAAATCTTCAAATAGTGGCTGGATTTTATTATGGTTATCAATAACCAGTATTATGATTAAGGTTTTCAAAGTCGCTTTAGCGCAATGGCTATTATATTATCGATGGATATGATTTATTCTACAATTAAAGGAATAGTCCCGAGTCGCTGCAGGCTTACGACCCGGCACTTGGGGGCTACATTATTTAAATTGAGATTATATCAAATATGCAAGTCTCATGTCGCTGCAAGCATGCACCATGACACTTGGGGGCTAATGCAAAGTCATTTTTTGCTCATCTTATTAAAGACCCGACTCATCACATCATAATGAGCCGGCCCTTGGGGGCTAGACATCACTGCTCAAATCTACATGATTATATTTACAAAGTCCCTGCTCATTATTGCATAATGACCCGGCCCTTGGGGGCTACACTGGTTGAAGTATTTATGAGCATAAGGCAATTTTAAGTCCCAGGTTGATGCAAGCAAGACAACCCGACACTTGGGGGCTACATATATGGAGTATTCAGTTTTTATTAGTGACTGAAATGAACATGGATTTCTTCAAAGTGGCAGTAATTATATGGAAACAAGTCTCAAATCATCACTTTGTTCTGTTCAAGACTTGGGGGCTACAGGTAATATGGATATAAGGGAGAAATATCTTCCAATTTTCAGTTTTGAGCAAACCAGATTGACCCGGCATCACCAATCGTTATGACCCGATGTCTACAACAATCATAACCCGGCGTCATCAATAATTATGAACCGGCGTTGGCAACAATCATGAACCGGCGTTGGAAACAATCATGACCTGGAATTATCAGTTTTTATAACCCGGCAATTTTGACAATGATAAACCGGCAAGTTCTACATTTTCAAACTGGCGGATATCAATTGAATATTTGAAGACCAATATTTTTGTCAAGTCAGCGCATTGAAGGCGGAGTCAAATGGATTCTTTGTTTACAATATTTTTTCTACAAGCAAATTGATTATGAAGCTGATCTAATGACCCGGATTTTCTAGAAGAAGGAAATAACAAGGACTTAAGGATGATCAGATGCCGGCTTACAAGAATATTTAACCCGGAGTGCAACCTGTCAAATTCGTTCTTGTGTTTATGTTGCAGGATTAGTTTAACATGGATAAATCCAAATTAAACTGGGGGCTAATGTCGGGGATATACCCCGCGGCGTAAACCGGCTGGAAATATAACCCAGCCAGACTTGGCGGTTTACTTGAGACCCGGCTAAGACTTGACGATTCACTGGTGACCCGTTTGGACCTGGCGGTTTACGATTCATTGGTAATCCGGCAGGCGGGTCAGAGGAGCGACAAGACCCGGTGGCCCAACGGGCGGTTCATAAAGGCCGGTTCATACTATGGTGGGCCGGTTTACAAGGAAAGGCATAAGGAATATTTACCTTATAAGGAGTTAAGACCCGGACTTGTATCCGGTTTGTATTAGAAGGTAGACTAGTCCTAATCCTAATAGGACTCCACATGTAACCCGCCCCTTTAACATATATAAGGAGGGGCAGGGCTCCCCAAAGAGGAACAAGCTACAAGCAAGAAACAATAATCTCTAGGGCTAGACACAATTAGAGGAGAGCCGGCTTACCGGCGACTCCCTCATGAGCATAATGAGACCTAGCCACAAACAGCATGTAGGGCTATTTTCGGATGATGTTTCCCGGGGCCCGAAGCTGTCTAAACCCTTGTCTTGTGTTGCGTCTCTCGATTCCGATCAACCCCTCTCAAGCTACTACATAGATGCGCTGGCCTCACGACTAAGTCCTCAAACTAGGACATCTGCCGTGACAATTCCACGACAGTTTGGTTTTCCTTTTCGGCGATACTCAAAAACAAGGAAAAAACAGAAACTGGCACTGGGCTCTAGGTTAATAGGTTAGTCCCAAAAATCATATAAAATAGCATATAAATGCATATAAAACATCCTAGATGGATAATATAATAGCATGGAACAATCAAAAAGTATAGATACGTTGGAGACGTATCATCGATCATCCTCTGCCACACGTTGGTCAACGCCATCGACGGCGGCGGTAGGGTGGCGGCGGGCGGTTGGGGATTTGAGAGACAGAGAGACATATTAGGGGTTCTCACGAGGAAGGAGGCAACGAGGCGCAGAGAGACGAAGAGTGGTGGAGTAGGCATGGCTATTGAATAAGGCTACGCTGATTTGACTACTCAGCGCGTTTGATTGACAAGTGGGCCTATGACGACGACCCTGATGTGTGGTGCCAAAGGGGAGCATGGGTTGTTTCCGCAAAACACGAGGGAGTTATTCAGGGCGCTCTACCGTCGAGGGGACCGTAGAGGAGTGAATTGCAAAAAACATCGACACTTCAAGCAATGTTTGCAGGAACCACACATTTACGGAATTGTGCCAAATAGCACTAATTTTTTGCAAAAAACACTAGTTGGCGGCTTTGGCCGTTTTAATGATGATTATGACAGATGGGTCCCATAAATGATGACGTGGCGTAACTGTTGACAGTTAACGGTGTTAGACGGGAGATTTTTACAGATTTACAAAACAGTCCCTGTTCAAAATTGAAAAAAGCAATCAGCCCCACCACCCACCCGTCGCCTGTCTCCTTGTCAGGTTCTCGCGGCGGTGGCTGATTCGACCCGTCCCTGCTCCCCGGCGGAGAGTCCGGCCCTGTACCAGCACCACCACCAGAAGCCTGACGACGTGGACGAGGTAGGCCGCGGACCGCGTCATGGTGGTAAAGCAGGACGTCGCCGGAGCGGCAGCCGGCGCCGGAGGGCCAGCCGCGGTCAAGCTGCCGCGTGAGCCGAACACGGGCGCGACGGGCGGGAACAGCGGCGCCGCCGGCGCCGGAGGGCCAGCCGCGGGAGCCGGACACGGGCACGACGGGCGTGAGCAGCAGCCGGCGCCGGAGGGCCAGTCGCGGCCAAGCTGTCGCGGGAGCCGAACACAGGCGCGACTGGACCCCGAGCGGCAGCGGGGCGCCCGGTCCGCCGGTGCCCATGGTACGTCTGCCTCCGCCTCCAGAGAGGAGAGACGAGGAAGGCAGGGGCTTGATTGCTTTTTAATTTTTCTGAAAAGGGTGTCGGTGTAAATCCTCTGTCTAACGGAGTTGCCTGCGAACGGTTAGGCCACGTCGGCAAAAGCGGGATCCATCTGTCATAATCGTCATCAAAACGACCAAAGCCCCCGACTAGTGTTTTTTGCAAAAAAAAAATAGAGAAAAAATTAGTGGTTTTGGTCCGTAAATGTGTGGTTCCTGCAAACCTTGTTTGAAGTGTCGATATTTTATGCAATTCACTCGGACCGTAGAGTGTTATGTATTATTGTATTTGCATGTATATAGGAATTGTATTGCAGTGTTTCTCGAATTGTGGGACCTATTCGTAGCGCGTTAGAGAGTTCAGTAATCTTCTCCACGGTAGCAGCCATCATAAGCCTCCTCCATGGATTAACTGTCAGCGATCCTCCCCCGAATTGTTTCCGCTTGGGCGTCCTCCTTGTCAGCTCAAAAAAAGAAAAATCCTCCTTGTTCTCGTCGCGGTCTCCGTTCTCCTCTCTTTCTCCCCGTTCTCCAAAGAATCCGAGACGGCGACGCCCGCATCAAATACGCCGCCTCCTCCGCTTCCTCTCCCTTACTCCGATTCTATAACACGTGCGTGCCTCGGCCGCCACTTTCCCAACTCTCCTCGACCACTTCCGCCGGCGTGTGCCTTCCTCTCCGCCGGCGCCTGCACAACAAGTCCAAGAGAGGTGTGTTTCCTGCAATTCGATCATGGTGATTCCCCTTGCTTCTGTCGGGGTTGGGTACGTCTGTATTTTACTAAGGTATAAAATCGCGATGGTTGGCGGGTGATGTCGACTGTCGATGATCCGAGAAAAAAAAATCTCTCTTTTTTCCTGCCAAAAGAAAGTCCCCCCTACCCCCTACTCACATGATTTGTCCTGTTGCTCCACCATGGTTTCACATGTTCTGTTCCTTTCTACTAGCACCCAGATAAATAACACCTTTTTTTGTGAGGCTGTGCATATGACAACTTGTTCAAAAATACAAGGAGCAAAAACTTTCAGCTGGTTACTTTGTCCCCTGCCCTGTAGTGAAGGGGGATTCTTGCCTTTTCCTATTCTACAGTTGAGTTGCTGTTGGGAAATCTGTGAACTCCCGATTTACAATCTGTTATCATCATCTGTTACTGATGGCAAGATAGGACCTGTCTCACAGGCAAAGAAACCATGGCTCTAGCATCGCCGGTGGACTATGCTGGCACAATCACTTCAAGTCAGAGGCAACTCAGTTCTGTGATGCCCCGGTGCAATGGCTTGCGATGTACTATTGGATATGGAAATAAATCAAGAGCAGGAGGTCACTTGGTTGTCAGAGCCATGTCCATGGATCGCCTGAAACTGGACTTTTCGAATCCGAATTGGAAGAATCAATTCCAAGAGGATTTCGATAGGCGGTTCAGTTTGCCGCATTTGACAGATATAATTGATGTGGAATCGAGGCCGACGACATTTTCTCTCAAGAGCAGGTATCCATTTCTGTCTAATGCATTTGTCTTGATCTATGCTGTTGGTGATCAAACTAGATCTCTTTAGGATTTTTCTGATGTTTGCTTTGTCCACAACAGGACCCCTCTGGAGAATGTTGATGGTTCTTTGGAAGAGTCATGGAACGGCTATGTTAATGACGACGACAGAGCACTTTTGAAGGTATGCTTCATCATTGAGTGATCAAAATACTAGACATGGATCAAACTCCCCATTAATTACTTGGATAGTTTCTTTGGCTGTCTGAATATAGTTTGATCTTTTAACATAAATGTAGCATGCTCCTTTTTTTTCTGCACTTTGGCTATTAGTAAATGTGTATGATAGACCTCAATTGTAATGTCCATGTGTGCAGCATCAAGGTAAATGCAATAATATCTCTTATTACAAAGTTGTTGATTCTTCAGGTTATCAAGTTTGCCTCGCCAACGTCTGCTGGAGCTGAATGCATTGATCCTGATTGCAGCTGGGTTGAACAATGGTGACAAACACTCTGCAAATTTCTATTGTTTACTTGTGCCAAATTATTTTCTGAGCTCACACAAACTCATGTCTTTTCCAGGGTGCACCGGGCAGGCCCACGTAAACAAATATATTTTGAGCCTCAGTGCGTAAAGGCTGGAATTGTAACTTGTGGCGGACTTTGCCCTGGTCTCAATGATGTCATCCGGCAGGTAGAATAGAACTTGATGAGTTGATCTCTGACTGTCTGCACCGATAAATAAAAGATTAATAGTACCTTATTATTATACCTTCTGAAAATTCTCTTGAAGAAAACACAATTCCCAATTTTGAACGGTGCCGTGCTTTCACTCTTGACTCTTGTAGATTGTGCTTACGCTTGAAAAATACGGAGTGAAAAACATTGTTGGGATACAGCATGGTTTCCGCGGATTTTTTGAAGATCATTTAGCGGAAGTGCCGGTAAGAATTCTTTGTACATTATAAAGTAATCTGGCAACACTGATAACCATCCTGATGTAAGTTTATGGCTCTTTTACTTAACCCAGCTTAATAGACATGTCGTCCAAAATATCAATCTTGCTGGTGGCAGCTTCTTAGGAGTGTCTCGTGGCGGGGCAAGTATTTCAGACATTGTCGACAGCATCCAGGCATGTACATGCAATTCCGGTATGCTGCAAAAATATGTTTACTACAAGGTGGTACGTTGAAGACTTACTGACTTGATTTCTGCAATCCACATTCAGGCCAGGAGGCTTGACATGCTCTTTGTACTAGGTGGAAATGGAACTCATGCTGGAGCTGATGCTATACATGGCGAGGTATGTTAATTTATATCTTCCTTGCGTCAGAGCAAGACATGTCTTTCCCTCAGCTCCTAGACTAGATTGTACCAGAAACATTTTCTGGTCTCGCTCAACTATGACGTAGTAGCATGGATTGTGGGATTAGGGATCAGTATGTATGGGTGGAAGGTTGCATACTTATGTCTGACTGTTTCTTTTGGTGAAAATTAGTGCCGGAAGAGAAAACTAAAAGTGTCTATTATTGGTGTCCCAAAAACAATTGACAATGACATACTACTGATGGACAAGACATTTGGATTTGATACTGCAGTGGAGGCAGCACAAAGAGCTATCAACTCTGCATATATTGAGGTGATTCATTTTAGCAACCTCTCAGACTCTCATCTCATGTGTATATATATCTGCAAGCGGGCAAAGAATATATTGTCATATTGGTTGCCCCTCAAATTAAAACTATATTTGTGGTTCGCGCTCTATGGTCAGGCACATTCTGCATTTCATGGCATCGGATTGGTGAAGCTGATGGGAAGAAGCAGCGGATTTATCACAATGCATGCTTCCCTGTCAAGCGGGCAGGTCGACATTTGCCTGATACCTGAGGTATCAAACTCTTCAACTTGTGCTGTGTATGCCCTTCCAACTCACTATACCCCTCTCCTCTGATTGATTTAATACGTGGTAATCCAAATGAAGGTACCATTCACCCTTGATGGACCGAATGGAGTTCTTCGGCACCTTGAGCACTTGATAGAGACCAAGGGGTTTGCTCTCATGTGTGTCGCCGAAGGTGCTGGGCAGGTAAGATACCTTCACATACAAGATCAATTTTCTTGGGAAACTTAACTGCCAGCATGAGGAGTGATTTACCAAGGATCTCTTGACGTAGGGATGTGCCCGTGTGTGCATCAATTGAGAGACATACAATATTCTGTTCTGTTACAAGAATTATTATGTGAGAGATAGTACGATGTGTTTCCAGGAATATTTGCAGAAGTCGAACGCAACTGATGCTTCAGGGAACATGGTTCTCAGTGATATCGGTGTGCACCTTCAACAGAAGGTTGGTCCATATCATTAGGTGTTCTTCACCATGATGTAGGTTCTGTGAATGACACAACATTTAACTTAACCAATGCCATGCCACAGATCAAGTCTCATTTCAGAGAGATAAATGTCCACTCTGATGTGAAGTACATCGACCCTACATACATGCTCCGCGCCGTGCGTGCCAATGCATCAGATGCCATCCTGTGCACGGTGCTCGGTCAGAATGCTGTAAGACGCCGTTTCTCTCGATCTGCCTGTGTCTCGCAACAAGTTTTTGTGTTTTCTGTTTTCTGAGATGAGCATTGATCCCTGATTGAACCTTGCAGGTTCATGGCGCCTTTGCAGGGTTCAGCGGCATCACGACCGGAATATGCAACACGCATAACGTGTACCTGCCAATACCGGAAGTTATCAAGACGCCAAGGCTTGTCGATCCAAACAGCAGGATGTGGCACAGGTGCTTGACATCCACAGGTCAACCTGACTTTTGTTGATCAGTTCTTGACAGCCAAGTTTGTAAACTCTAGTGCTAGAAGTACCGGTGATGTACAGGATTGTCAATGTCATTCTTTTTTGTCTTCCATCAGAAAGACATGGTATGCCCTGTAATTCCTGGGTGATCCTGAGCTCATCTGCTACCGGATGAACAGTAAATTTCAAAAAATAAACTTGTACCAAATAAGATGTTCTAACTTTTTTTCTGAATCAGATGTATAATAGACACATTTCAGTCCGCATGTGGTCCCATATTGGAATATCAGAAACATCTTATATTTGTGAACAGAGGGAGTAGCTAACAATTTTTTTAATGTGAATTTGTTTGGCGCCAAAGCTGTTATCTGCAAAAATGTGCATGGTAGGTTCCCATTTTGCATGTAATATGCCAAACTTGTGTCCAGATTTACATAAAACTGGAATAATGGCGAAAATGATCAAAGATGTCTGCCATTTGAGTACAGTAAGACATACATTGCCTCTAATTTCTTCTGATCCAAATCTCATGCACAAAAGCTCAAAGAAAAAGGGCATAAGCAAAAAAGAATCAAAGATGCCACCAGACGAGTACACTCGATTTAATTATCGCGTTCACATGGCACATTTGCGATTTTGTACTGGATTGTTACATTACTCAAGTCAGGACACGATTCATTGAAGAAATGCGTCATGGTTTAAGACACTACTAGAGGGAACCTGAATGGGTGGTAAGTTAGTGAGTCACCGACTCAAAATGGTAGAGAAGGTGAAACGATGCTATGGAGATTTATGGATATAGGCTCGTACTAAGGCAGAGTTCAAACTGCAACTGTAAGCAAAGGAAGTAAGGAACTCTACATGTGTTCTGGCACCATCCTTCTATACCCTTTGTAAAATGGAGCCGTGGACCTGTTTGTGACATGGTGCCCTACTGGTTTCGCCTTCTATCTATCTACTTGTGTAGCGGTGAACTTGACCAATCTGCAGTTTCGGTGATGAGCTCCTTGAGTACGTGTTTTAGGCCATTCATCTTCTTCCGGGCTCTCTGCGAAACATTTTCATGGAAAAGGTTAGCATTTGATCAATACAGCATCCCTGGGGTTTAGGAATGATGTTAGCCTTACCTTCTGAACCTCCGAGATTTTGATTTCAGCGTCGTTGAGCTGAGAAGCAACTGTTCTCTCAGCATGTTGGAGGAGCTTCTTGTGTGATGCTTCTGTTGATGCAATCATAAAAGAATACCATGGTTAAGTAGTGGTAATTCAGGTGGCGAACGGTTAGGAAAATAGAGCATTTAAACATATTCCTTCAAGTGGCTGTATGATGATTCATTCCATTCGCCTCTTAACAATGATTACAGTGAGCTAAAACTATAATTACTTCACTGGTGACTTTCTTCTAATCATGTGCCAATTAGGCAATCGTTTCTTTTCAATTAAAAAAATTGATTTAACCACATTATTCACGAACAAACTTCAAACCTTACAATATTGTAATCTTATGTGCCTGGATCAGTTATATGACATAAAGTTCGCAATCTGTAATCAAGTGCTCCAACAATGGTGATACTTCATAAGGCTCCGCTTTGACAAAGGTTAACATGTTCCACATTTTTGAGAGTTCGTGCAGTATCAGTTTGTAATAAATAGTCCAGCAAGTAAATATTTCATTTGCATTTCGCAAGTGCAAGGTTTGAAGTTAAACTTACTTTGCTTGTCAGCTACTCCCTTCAGCTCTGCGTGATAGGCTTCAAATTCCTCAAGAGAGTTCTTGCAACCAAGCAACTGCTGATTAACCTCCTCCTTAAACTTCTCATGAAGAACCCTTAACTGTTCTTGTTGCTCTGCAACCAGAAGATATAGGACCAGGTTATATCATTTGAGTAACTAATGTTTATTCAAGAGAAACAACAGAAGACATGCAAGAAAACAAGGTAAAGTACAAGGATCCACAAAGGAATCTTGCCCCAAGTGTGCCTTACTAACCAAACAGGCGACTAACTTGGTCAAACCTACCTAACTTGTGGTGTGGCATGGTTAGCATACCAACCAAATACTCCCTCCATCCCATAATATAAGAACGTTTCTCAAGCTGTTTTAGCTTGAAAAACATTCTTATATTATGGGACAGAGGGGGTAGGTTCTAAGCCTATATATATGCATACACAGTAAAAAGTCCAAAGAGTAGACGATACAGTAGTAAATACTCCCTCCGTCCGAAAAAGCTTGTCCCTCAAATAGATGTATCTAGCACCAAGTTAGTGCTAGATACATCCATTTGAGGGACAAGCTTGGGACAAGTTTTTTCGGACGGAGGGAGTAAGAAATAACCAAACCATATTGGATAGCTGCAGACAGATTCGAAGAATTGGTACATTAAATGTTCTCAAAATAATCTTTCATGGCACTGATTTTATGCTTCAGTATTCAGACAATGAAAGTGATTCAAGAACAAAATCTTATTATGTTTTAAAAAGGTTTAGGATATGGCGGACCTACATAACATACAGGAATCAGATCATGATTAACTTTATATGTCTATATATGAGAAATCTGCTACTTATTTAAGTATAAGATTATGCAAATTGCTCGAGCTGAATAATCCAAATAGGTATGAGTGGCACAATGGATCAAAACACCTGTACATCGTATCTTTATAGATACAGCTTTCTGAATGGATTCTGACTAATGGGTCTAATTGTCATAAAACTCATGTTTCACAATAACAGACCACAAAATTAATTTCTGCAGTAACATAATATAGGTTGTACCTTCAAATGTTGATTCTAGTCGCTTTCTTTTAGATTTTCCTGCATTGACCAGCTTATCCCTGAAAATACAGTTGAATGCGTCAAAATAGTTACACCTCTAATATATGTGATACTTCTATATATATACAATTAGGTGTGTATATGCAGATAAGATGTAGTTTCTTGGTAGCACCGGCAAAGATCTTACACATCATCCTGCATCTGCACCTCAACTCCCTCGAGGTGCTGGCGTATTATCTCTCCAGTACCTGCCAGTATCTCAGAACTTTTGTTTCTTGTTTCAGACTTGATCTTGGTTTGAAACCTTCCCAGCACCACCAGTAACTGATCAAAAGCCCTGGTTACAATGAAGAAATGAAATTAGACCGACCAACGATATCGAATATGTATTTCTTTATACAACCTATAAACGGACCTGGTTAGGTAGTCATCTGGGCATTGCACTGGTTCTTTGTCTGACATTACAGTTTCTTGTGTTCCTGAATGAACTAGTAACGATGGCATATTAATTATGAACTGCAACCATTACTCAAACGCAAGAAGGTAATCAACTTTACCAGAAGTGGCAAAAGGAATTGGCGAAGGCAAGCGCCGTTTGCCTCTTCTACCCTCTTTTAGATGTGACTTCCTATCCAGATTTTCTGGAGGAGATTTATCAGGGCTGTCTACATCTGAAAGCCATTTGCGAGATTTATATCCTGCGCATGAAGGACCAATTATTTAGTAACACATCGCAGGTAAACAATTTTTGGATATACTCCCTCCGTATACATCTCCAACATAATTTATACATCTCCAACAGCATGTGGGAAAAGCTTGGCTCACATTATTAATTTTCCGGAATTAAAGTGGTCAAAATACTAAACTTAAAGCAACAACAACAAAGCCTTTTAGTGCCAAACAAGGCTAACTTCCACACGCCTCTCTTGACATTATCAACACGCTTTAACCGTCCGCGATGCACTGGCACTTCTGGAGCCCTACGTTGTATATGCCCAAACCATCTCAGACGATGTTGGACAAGCCTCACGTATATCCTCATTCTAGACCCAATCCTTGTGTGGCCACATATCCATCTAAACATGTGCATCTCTGCTACACCTAACTGTTGGACATGTCACCTTTTAGTTGGCCAACATTCAGCGGCATACAACCGTCCTATGGAACCTGCCTTTTATCTTTTGTGGCACTCTCTTGTCACAGAGGACTCCAGAAGCTTGGTGCCACTTCATCCATCCAGCTTTGATTTGATGGCTCAGATCTTCATCAATATCACCATCCTTCTGCAGCATTGATCCCAAAAGTCAAAAGGTGTCCTTCTGAGGTACCATCTGCCCACCAAGGCTAACCTCCTCCCCATGCATAGTAGTAGTGAAATTGCACCTCATGTACTCGGTTCTAGTTCTAGTAAGCCTAAAACCTTTCGATCCAAAGTCTGTCTCTACAGCTCTAACTTTCTATTAACCCTCATCTGACTATCGTCGACTAGCACCACATCATCCGCAAAGAGCATACACCAAGGGATATCTCCTTGTATATCCATTGTGACCTCATCCATCACCAAAGCAAAAAAGTTAAGGGCTCAAAGCTGACCCTTTTGGTGCAGTCCTAGTTTAATCGAAAAGTCATCAGTGTCGCCATCACTTTGTTCGCACACTTGTCACAACATTATCATACATGTCCTTGCTGAGGGTAATGTACTTTGTTGGGATTTTGTTTTTCTCCAAGGCCCACCACATAACATTCAGCGGTATCTTATCATAGGCCTTCTCAAGCCAATGAACACCATATGCAGGTCCTCCTTTTGCTCCCTGTATCTCTGCATAAGTTATCGTACCAAGAAAATGGCTTCCATGGTCGACCTCTCAGGCACGAAAACAAACTGATTTTTGGACACGCTTGTCATTCTTGTTAAGCGGTGCTCAATGACTCTCTCCCATAGCTTATTTGTATGGCTCGTCGGCTTAAGTTCACAGTAGCTAGGACAACTTTGAAAATCCCCAATGTTCTTGAAGAGTGGTACTAGTACACTCCACCTCCGTTCTTCGGACATCTTGTTTGCTTGAAAATGAGGTTGAAAAGTTTAGCTAGCCATACTATTGATATGTCTCCAAGGCCTCTCTACACCTCAATGAGTATACCTAACCTCAGACTGATTCGTCACACAAAACGCATGTTGGTATCATCAAAGGAGTCGCCCAGCTCTATGGTAGAGCTCTCATTCTCTCAATTGAATAGCTTGTCGAAGTACTCTCGTCATCTATGCTTGATCTCCTTGTCCTTCACCAGAAGTCGATCTGCTCCGTCCTTATGCATTTGACTTGATTGACACCCTTCGTCTTCCTCTCTCGGATCTTGGCCATCTTATAGATGTCCCTTTCGCCTTCCTTCGTGTTTAAATGCTCGTAGAGGTCCTCATACGCCTGATCCTTGCTTAACTCACAGCTTGCTTTGCGGTCTTCTTTGCCACCTTGTACTTCTCTATGTTGTTTGCACTCCAATCCAGGTGTAGGCGTCTGAAACAGTCTTCCTTCTCATTAATAGCCTTCTGGACATATTGTTTGCATCGCCTCCTTCCTCCCAAGGGCCCTCCTTAATAACCCTCTCCTTGAAAGCCCAACCTGCCTCTCCCTTGAGCTTCCAACACTTCGTTCTAGCAACTTTGGCGCGCTTATCCCGCTGGACACGAATTCGAAAGCAGAAGTCAGCCACTACAAGCTTATGTTGAGGGACAACACTCTCTCTAGGTATCACCTTGCAACCAAGGCAAGCACGCATGTCTTCTCTTCTCGAGAGGGATGGAACTGACGGATGCAGAAAAGAAGGTACTCGTGATGGACGATCTTGACGTGACAATGGCACATCTCAGTCGTCGGCTGTGTGTCAAGTCCATCAATTCCAAAGGAGTAGTTTGTTTGCTTCACTTCACTTTACGATACTGTTCCATTGCTTCTGTGCAGTAAGAAGTTGGCAACAGGGATTTCGGATAGGTAGGTTCAGTCAACCCAAGAGAACTGTTGGCATGAAATCATTCTAGCTGAAGTGTTGACCACTATTAAAAGTCACTAGATGGGATTCTCTCTTTTTAAAGATGGTGTTAGCTAAGATCATGTTGTAGGCTAGAGCGAAGCTTAGGCTGTCCTTATTGATTCCAACTGCCATAGCCAAAGCCCCCATGATATGACAAAGTCAATAATTGGCACTGATAATCCAGTAATTGTTCAAGTTGTTAGCGATGTTTCTGTTATATCAACACAGACTGATGATGCATATGTGCCAAAGTATGTTGGCGTTGATAAGAAATACGATGAGAAGATTGCAAATTTAGCTGAAGTTACATGCATGCATACTATGGCATTGACAGAGATGCACTTGCATAAGAAAGAGGAAAATAAGATGCTGAACGTGCATGCATTACGTGGGAAGAGGTACACGTGTGTGCATGGAAGGAAGGGTTCATATACACTAGCACGTTGGTTCAAGGTGTGCATCAATCTGGTTGTTTGTTTTGGTTGCCACTTTCAGAACAAGTCCAGGTTGTACACGTACAGGAGATTTGTCTCTTTGAGATTGATTACAAAATCCTAGTCTACTACTTCTTCTCAAGTTAATAACCCCATGCACCCCTTCAAAACTTGTGTTAGATGTGCCCACATGGCCATTGAGGTGTCCTCCTATGAAGAGCTTCTCGCCAATAGGTACACAACTAACCATGTCCTCCAGGCCTTCCCAGAACTCCCTCTTGGTGCTCTCATTGTGGCCTACTTGCGGGGCATATGCGCTGATAACATTGAGAACCAAGTCCCCAACGACCAGCTTAGACCAGGATAATCCAGTCCCCTTGCCTCTTGACATCTACCACTCCATACTTGAGACTCTTGGCAAAAAACACTTAGCAAAAAACACTAATG
The DNA here is from genome assembly GCF_018294505.1 of Triticum aestivum. Taxonomy (NCBI): domain Eukaryota; kingdom Viridiplantae; phylum Streptophyta; class Magnoliopsida; order Poales; family Poaceae; genus Triticum; species Triticum aestivum. The sequence goes on from NC_057808.1 coordinate 118,816,663, forward strand.
AAACGCATTTAAAGTAGCATGAATGCACATGACAGAATATACCACATGTTGCTTCTATTCCATCTGAATGGCTTCTCATGAGCAAGCACTTCATACAATAGTTAAGAGTGAGCGCATCATGCTTTGGAGAGCCTTAACCATAAAGACACAGTAGGACTGTTGGATGCTCAGGCGCTGATAGTGATTGATCAATGATTGCTATGAAAAAATGGTGGAAATAGAGCTGATGCAATAAGTAGGACTACCGGTCATAGCTAAAAAAACATGCCTAAGCTCTAAGTGATAGCAAAACACACCTAGCGTTTAATGTGCACATATTTGCGCTTAAGCATGTGCTTTGGTTAGAAAAGTGCATGGCAGTGGAAAACTGCAAATGAACACCTAGCGTTTTTAAAAAAAACTTTGCTATTGGATGCTCTGACTCCCAATGTTTAACTCTTTTTTTTCAGGAAAAAGGACAGGAGCTCTGCCAATAGTATTTAACCGGTAATAGATACATAGAGAAACAGTCAATTTATATATGTAAATACATAAAGGAAAATGTGTCCCAGAAGAGTATTGTCCTCATGCAGAACAGAAGGAATAATAGTACTCTGTAAACTAACACAGTAACACTGTCACCTTCGGTTTTATAAAATCTGAAAGGAACAAAACATACTCTAGAAAACTATTGATTTGCATGTAAAAAGTATTAATGTGTATTGAAAGTTGCAAAGTCAGTATTCTGACCTTTCCCAAAGCTTGGAATAGAAAGTTGAGCCATTTCATCTTCAGTTGGCAGAATGGGTGAAAGAATTGGTTGTTTTTTGTCCTCGCTTTCTTCTGGAGGATTAGGAGATCCACTGTTACGTAACTCATCGGTTTTATCCATCCCGTCCTGGATATCAGCAGTACATGAATGAGTGACAAACAGATAGAGTTACTCTGTTACATGAGTATAGAGAAAACAAATTTACAATGGCTGGGAAAGGATTTATAGAGTTGGAAAGCCTACCAATGGCTCAGACCCTGGATCAGAAGCATAGGAACTTGATCTTGACCTGTTCACACTTTTTGGATACTTGGGGCTGTATGTGTCATCATGTAGCATTTCACTTCTATCGCGGTAGCCATTTACATTAGTTGCAAAAGTAGGACTCACAAAGTCATCTCGCATGTCTCTGAATCTGCCTGCCAATGGACTGGCAAACTTCTCTCCAAGTTTACCATTTACCTGGGGATTTGCCTCATTGTCCCATGGGTACATTTTCGGTTCAGGTGATGCACTAGCAGCACCAGATGGTGGCGAGTTAAAATTATTTCCCGCTGCTTTATGTGCCTGGGGGCTTCTGTCTGAAGCTTTGCTCAAATTAGCATTCTCCTTGCGGTGCAGCAATGAAGAATAATTTTCCTTGCTCTTTGATGAAATATTCTGAGAAGAGAGCTTATCTTCACCCGCATTCAGTGTCGTGGGCAGCAACTTTTCTGAAAACTGCATCTTCTGAGGCCCAACTTTAGCCATTCCATTCAGCCGTTTCTCCCTTGTAGGGCTTCTAGAACAGCTCTCAGCAGTTTTCCCAGTTCGTGACAAAGAAGAAAAGGAGGTGGTTTTCTCTCCTTTATTCTCTGATGGTGCATTTCTAGAAGATAGCTGTCCTCCCCTATCATCCGGTGTGATCTCGTCAGAAATCATGTCAGAACAATGGACCTTCTTAAGCTCTACTTTAGCCTTCCTAGTTGAGCTTCTAAGATTTCTCAAGCAGCCAGAGTTACCAATTGCAGATTTCCCCGCAGTTTTGGATGTGCATTTCTCATCAATAATAAATACATTGTCCAGTGTTTTCTTTTTGGGTGCAGAACATGAAGTAGACAATGGTTTCTTTGCACTCTGGCTCTTATCCTGCTTCTTGGAGGCTGCTGGTGCTTTCTTGCGACCCAAGGTGCGAGTAACAGGCCTTATTTCAACTACTTGTGGAGTATCAGAATCTGACTCAATTGGATCAGAGGATGGTTTACTCTTTGCATAGGTAGCTGTTTGACAGTTCAGCAGATCAGGTGTCTTGATATTATCAGGAAAAGGTGATGTGTAGACCTTCTTGTTCCCTGAAGATGGTCCATTGGCAGTTAAACTTTTAGGTTGGTTAGGTGTCTCATTGTCTTCAGGGTTTGGTGAAGCAACAGTCTGCTTGGTTTGTGATGTACCAAGGATCTCCCACAGCTTCATCCTGAGAACTTCGCTGTTGGGTTTGGTTTTATCTGCAGATTCCACTTGGCGCTTTCCTTGTGAATTCACGAAGGGCGTCTCTTGCAGTTGGTCGAGCTGGCTGTCTTGTTCTTTTCTTGTTCCAAAGGAAAAGGTTCTGGTTTGCTCACGTGCATGGTCATCAGGTTGTGATAGAGAAGCCTTGACAGGGGCGGCTTCGGGTGCCTCTGTAGCAGATCCGCCATGGTTTGCAGCTTCTTGTGAGACCCGGAATGAAGCACTATAACCTTTCAGGGGTCTAGATCTTCCATCAGTTCCCTGAGACGGGTTCCTCTCGAATGCAGGGACAGTAGCAGCATCTCTGCTTCTTGATACAGAACCTGGCCTTGGAATTGGGATGCCAATTGATACCTTAGGAAATTTACCAGATGGATACAGGTTGCTGGCCAAACTCCAGTAATCACTTGATGTAGCCTAGACACATCATAATGCATGAGTTGTTAAATACTCCCTCTGCTCTTATATTTCTTTACAGAGGGAGTACTACTGTGAAAGAACAGCTAAAGCTGAAACAGGTGGCACATCCTACAATTTAGCAGAGGAGTTGTTACTCACCTTCTGGATATTCGGCTTTTCAATTTCCGCCATTGCAGCTTCTGGGATAATAACAGACCAAATTAACTAAAGTTGAATCTGACAAAAGGAGAACAAGAGAATTAGGTAAGGTTCCACCAATGTTAGAGCATCTTTTAGGATCAAGTTAAACTCCACAGATGTATAAATAGTTATACAATATGAGACTATAAGTCATGCCTGAGACCAAATTTGGAAATGCACAGAAGACATAACTGTGCAAAATATTCTCGTCAAGTGCAACTTATGCCAGGTCTGAATTGCTATGCAGTACTATAATGAGTCAAATTGAATAGGCTGCTGAGAGTAAGAGCATACCAACCAGATCGACTTAGCTTACTAGGAGAAATACTAGGACCAGACCCTTCTAAGCATATTTTTTGAATTAATATAAAAGACTAAAATTAACAGGTGCAACTGTGTCATAGAGCACCGGACTAAACGTGGTCTCAGCATTCAGAGATCGTCTTCCACAAGCAATACAGCTTAGGTCGAGTAACTTAACTCGGGAAAGCTATACTGACACATTTGTAAGACTTGCGGCAGCGAACCGCGTGTAAAAAAACATTCCAACAATAAGATCCATGGAGGATCAGGTGTTCGATAGCAACCAATCGGAACCGAGCGAACCACAGCGAAATCAGACGACGTGAGCGAAAAAAAAAATGCAATAACAAGCGTGCAACCGAGGCGAAATTAGAACGTATAGATTAGGAAATCCACAGATGGGCACCTAATTCCAACCCATAAACCCTAAAAGTTCGCGTGCGGCGGCGAGGTACACCGGGGTAGCAGGCCGGCGGCGAGATAGACCAGGGGCGCGGCCGGCGGCAGGGAAGACCTAGGCTTCGGTCGCCATGGTCGCCAGAGAGAGAGAGAGAGGTGAGGGGTGGCGGGAGGGGGGGGATATTTCGGAGGGGTGGCGGGGTGTTCGGGAGGAGGGGTGGCGATTTCCGGAGGAAAAAGTTCATTTTAAACCTTGAACTTACATAGGTGAGCTGAATCAAAATCCAATCTCAATGGTTGGCACTATGAACTTATTAATTCCGATTTAAATCGAACCTGAATCTGTTTGGGCATCAGGAAAGAGATTTTTTTTTTTAGGGGACGATCAAAGTTATTCGTCAAAAGCCACAGAAAGTGGGATACAATGTTGGTCATGAGGTTGGTCAAACCATACATGACGACCCTGCTGAAGCCTACGAGAAAATTTGGCTAAAGCATGTGCTTCATAGTTAGCAGCACGACTTTCAAAAGTAAAATTACAATTAAAAAGCAAAGACCTAGACTTGATCTCTCTGATTATTGCACCACTACTCCCCCTCGCTTCATTGTTGATGTCATTCACTGCTTGCTTCGAATCAGAGGCTATCACCAAATTATTGATGTTCATATCCGCCGCCAGAGTGAGCGCTTCCCTGCATGCTATCACCTCCAACATTGCTGGATCATGCATCCCTTCTATGACTAGGGCTAAGCTGCCCATATACCTTCCCGCGCCGTTCCTGCAAACAGCAACGGCTGCACCCCGAGAAGCAAAGTGCACCCCAGCATCAACATGAATCTTACAAAATCCAGCAGGTGGGGCTTTAGGTCTAGCCACGGTTACGCCTCTGGTAGCAGCTGTGGTTCGCACATGAGGCTTCACCACCTCCCTGATCATGTTCAATACTTGTAGATAGTGGTTGATGAAACTGCATATTGCATGTGGGCTCTGAAAGATCCCTTCATGGATAGCTTTCCGTCTCGCCGCCCAAATCGCCCATAATGTTACCGAAAGCTTCACAAACTGCTCATGGGGTAGCGATTCTATGTGTGTGAAAAGCCATTGTTTAGCATTCGGTTCCACCGTTGTCACGATCGCTTGAGCCAGCTCTTCATCAACCATTGCCCAGGTACACCTAGACATGGTGCAATCGATCAAAAAATGTTTCCAAGAATCCTCGGCTCCGCAGAAGCCACAAGTGCTTGAGTCCGCCATGTGCCGATGCGCCCGCACGTCATTAGTGGGAAGAGAATGCTTTGACAAGCGCCATAGGAACATGCTAACATTGCCTGGTACTTGTGTTCTCCACATTGTTTTCCACATGGTGGTTTCATTCGTGGATGACGAAGGCCCCGGCGAGCCTTCGAGCCATGCCTCCCTTCTCTGTCGAATTGCCACCATCATATTATAAGCTGACCGAACTGTGAAGTTTCCGCTCTTCTCAAAGTGCCAACACCAGAAATCTTGTGTGTTCCATGTGCATATAGGGATGCCCATTATCACATGTGCGTCCATGGGCATGAACACCTCCGAAATTCTCTGTCTGTCCCACGTGGCCGTCGTGGCATCGATAAGTTCACTGACCAGCGACGGTGGATTGGGGGATATGCAACCGTAGGGTCTCATCATCTCATCCCTAGGGAGCCAGTTGTCATCCCATACACTTGTAGATTCACCGTTTCCAATCCGCTTGATCAGTCCAATTTTCAAAGTGTCTCTGCCTTCCACCACCGCGCGCCAAACTTGGGTAGGATGACCCCCTAGTGTTGCTTCAAGGATAGTGGAGTTTGGATAGTAGATGCCTTTTAGGATTCTTGCACTAAGAGAGTTTGGGAACTGCAGGAGTCTCCAAGCTTGCCGGGCCAACATGGCTAAGTTGAATAGCTCAAAATCCTTGAAACCAAGGCCGCCCATACTCTTTGGTTGTGTCATAGTCTTCCAAGAGACCCAATGAGGCTTGCGTTTCCCGTTTTTACTCCCCCACCAAAATTTCCTCACCAACATGTTTAGGTGTTCACAAAGACCTCTGGGCAGTTTAAAACATGACATGGAAAAGACTGGGACCGCTTGGGCTACTGATTTCACTAGCACCTCTTTTCCAGCTGTTGATAGGGCATTTTCAACCCATCCTTGGATTTTGCTCCATAACCGATCCTTTAGATACTTGAAGGCTCCATTCTTTGAACTCCCAATATCCGAAGGCATGCCCAAGTATTTTCCATTCAAAGTTTCATTGGGAACATTCAACAGATTCTTCACTTCCAACCTTAAGCTGTCCGGCACCCCCTTGCTGAAATAGATCGATGATTTGGCATGATTGATTCTCTGACCAGAAGCTTGACAGTATTGGTCTAAAACTAGGTTCACCTCGGATGCTTCCTCACAACTTGCTTTGAAGAACTGCAGGCTGTCATCAGCAAATAAAAGATGGTTTATCAGAAAAGAGATGATCCTGAGATTACATCTCTCAGGTCGCTCCTTTGATGGGCCGGCCAACCTGCAAAATAGTAACGATTTTTTTTGTCTGGCTAGGACTCAGTCGACTGAGATGCGAAGTCTCAGTCGGCTGACGTCAGCATTGTTGGTACAGGCGGCCTGATCGATTTTCTACTTGTTCGCTTGGGCTGGCTTGGGCTAGTTTGTACTCGTTCGCTTGGGCTAGCTTGGCCTAGTTTACCATGTACGAGGCTTTGTCCTTTGTTTTAGTTTACCTATCTTCTTAAGTGGCTGCCAAAGATCTCATGCTTGGCTGTCCTTTTTTCTTGCTGTACGTGGGCATTTTTTTTTGGTTTTCTTTTCTCCTACTTAGTTGGTTCTTTCTTTTTTTGACTTGTATTTGGGCTGTCAAATATACCGGTGTCCATGTCAACGATCCCATCCAATGTGCACTGGAGCGTGTCTCCATGAAATATAATGCATAAAAAATGTAGTGTGTTTGTATTACTTTGAGCACATATTTTTTACGCAAGAAAAAGAGAAACAAATTAACAAGCATCCTGGTTGAACAGAAATGAGCTTCCTGGTGCATGTGGTACATAGTGCTAAAAAGGGGAAGCGGGTAGTAGAAAACTAAAGATCACTCTCTGATCATCAACAAAAGATATTTGGAACAAGAGTTACATTGCATATAACTAGTTTGAGACGATCTACTTCTTTCTTTATGTGTATCACTAGTTTTAGGTGATCCGTGGGAAAGTAAAATATTTTTTAAATAAAAAAGTTACCCGCGGATGACGGACCTGCAATTGCACATGTCAGACAGATATGCAACTGCGTGCAATCAATGTGTGTGCAACCAGATGACAATAATTTGATAAGAAAAATTAGTTGCATAGACATGATGGGCATGCAATTGCGCATGGGCGATGGACATGCGACTGACATGTGTATAACCGGTCGCACTCTTTTTGTTTAAAGGAAAAAAATGTGAAGTGCACACAGAGCGCATGGCCGGAGTACATGCAACTGTGCATGAAAATTGAGTGGCGTTAGTTATAGAAATTCCAAAAATCACTACTGTGAAAAGAAAAAGAAAAACACAAATTCAAAAACAAAAAAGAAAGAAAAACAAAAAGGTACAAAAACAAAAAATGTTGCGGTCGTGTTGAAGACATGCAGTTGCAGTCGAGAGCGGCACTTGCGTGTTCTAGTGTGGGACATGCAATTGGCCCCTCTCTCCGTACAACAAAAAATGAAAAGTCAAGTGCAAGCAAGTTATAACACATGCGACTGCGACCGTGCTTAAAAGACATGCAGTTGCGTGCCCCCGTTGTAGGACATGCAAACTAGCGCCTCTCCCCATACAAAAAAAAGGAAGTCGAGTTGCGACCAAGTTGTAAGACATGCAGTTACGACCAAGTTAAAACACATGCGGTAGCGTGCCTAGTGTGGGGCATGTAACTGGCCCCCTCTTCTCTCGCCGCCGCCCCCTCCGACAAAACAAAAGGTCTCCCCAGTTGTGACTAAGTTAGAAAACATCTAGTTGCGTGCCTATTGTGGGACATGCAACTGGACCCATGTCTCTCGATGTCGCCCCCTCCAAACAAAAACAAAGTTCACCCATCTCTCTGGACGCCGCCCCCTCCGAAACTGGCCCCTCTCTCCGTACAAAAAAAATGAAAAGTCGAGTTGCGAGCAAGTTATAACACATGCAATTGCGACCATGCTGGAAGACATGCAATTGCGTGCCTAGTGTGGGACATGCAACTGGGCCCCTCTCCCCGTACAAAAAAACAAGTCGAGTTGCAACCAAGTTATGAGACATGTAGTTGCGACCAAGCTAGAAGACATGCATTTGCGTGCCCATTGTGGGACATGCAAACTGGCGCCTCTCCCCGTACAGCAAAAATGAAAGTCGAGTTGCAACCAAGTTATAAAAGACATGCAGTTGCGATCAAGTTAGAAGACATGCAGTTGCATGCCTAGTGTGGGACATGCAGCTGAGCCCCATCTCTCTCAACGCCGTCCCCTCCAACAAAAACAAAGGTCCCCCAGTTACGACCAGGCTAGAAGACAGTTGCGTGCCCGTTTTGGGACATGCAAACTGGCGCCTCTCCCCGTACAACAAAAATGAAAGTCGAGTTGCTACCAAGTTGTAGTTGTGTGTTTGTGGCGGACATGCAACTGCCCCTCACCCAACAAAACAACACCAAGTTGCAGTTATGTTGAAGACATGCAATTGTAGTCGGGGCGACACTCGTAGTTGCGAGTTGGTGTCAGACATGCAACTGCCCCTCCACCGACAAAACAACACCAAGTTGCAATTGCGTTGAAGAAATGCACTTGTAGTCGGGCGCGACACTTGTAGTTGCGTGTTGGTGCCAGACATGCAACTGCCCCTCCACCGAAAGAACAACACCAAGTTGCAGTTGCATTGAAGACATGCAGTTGCAGTCGAGGGAGACACTTTGTATTTGCTTAGTGGTGGCAGACATGCAACAAACCATCCCCGGACAAAACAACATCAAGTTGTACTTGCATTGAAGACATACAGTTGCAGTTGGAGGCGACACTTGCAGTTGCGTATTGGTGGCAGACATGCAACCGCCCCTCCACCAAGAAAACAACACATAGTTGCAGTTGCGTTGAAGACATGCAATTGCAGTCGGGGGCGACACTCACAGTTGCGTGTTGGTGGCAGACATGCGATTGCCCCTCTCTTGACAATATGACATCAAGTTTCGGTCGCGTTGAAGACATGCAATTGCAGTCGGGGACGACATTTGCAGTTGCGTGTTGGTGGCAGATATGCAATTGCCCCTCCCTTACAAAACAACACCAAGTTGCGGTCGCATTGAAGGCATGCAGTTGCAGTCGGGAACGACACTTGCAGTTGTGTGTTGGTTGCAAATATGTAAATGTCTCCCCCTCCCTCTGGACAAAACTTCACTAAGTTCAAATCGTGTTAAAGACATGTAGTTGTAGTCGGGGACAATTTTGCAGCCAGATAGCAAATATTTTCAAATTCCAAAAATAGAAGTTGTTATTTAACAAATAATGAAACAAAATGGATACCAAGAATATTACTGTTCGCAAGAAAAAGTCTAAAAATATCATTAAAAACAAGAAAGGCGATAAGACATATGGGAAAAATACCATAGGTAACACTGACGAAAAAAGTTTAAATCTAAAAGACCTATATTTTGAAAAATACCATGTCAAACAATATGAACCAAACAAACTAAAAAAAGTGTATGGAGGAAAAATATACATACATACATACATACATACATACATGGGAAATAAACATGGTCAGCCCGTATTTAAAATAAGTTATGCACAAAAATTTCCATTTAAAATGCCTACGCATATGTTGAATACATTGCAGATTTTACAAAAATCCGTAGTTAGAAACACCAGTGCCCTAACTCCTTGCGGTCAAACAGCCCCGGTTTACTACAAAAGGTAGTCAACAAGAAATGAAAAAAAACATAAAAAAGGAAAGGAAAGAAGGAAAAAAAAGAAAATCCTAAGAGCCCAACCCGAAAAGAAATGGAAGAAAAAAAGAGTCAATCACCCGCCTTAACAAGCAGAAATGAGAAAACCCATTCCCAACGCGATTCTTGTTATACATCGACTCAGACTTCACAAAGTCTCAACCGATTGAGATTTAGTATCAAAAATAATCTTTTTACAAAATGTGTGTCAAAATGTCAATTCTAATAAAAACTAGATCATCCTTTTTCTAAAAATAAGAAAGTAAAAAACATAAAAAATAGAAATACAAGTGAAAACAGTTTTATAAAACTAAAATGAAAAATAAATACACTAAAATACAAAAGGAAAAAAGGAAAAAAGTACATGTGTACACAGAGTGAGCTGCTCCAGCGAGCTTCCTACTGTACACACAATCCTAATAAAAAAAGAAAATACAAAATGTTCACATGGGATACATATGAGAAAAGAAAAAACGAAAAAGAAAAATTGAAAAGTACCCCAAGCCACAGCCCACGGCCAGATACAATTGCAAAGCCCATAGAAGGCACGCTCTGCCATCTGCCCGTAGGGACAAAGCCCGTTTTGGACGAGAGGAATACAGCGACAAATCACAGATCGATTAAATTATACTAGTAAGCTCGTACGTGCAACGCACGTCTAAAATATTGATGAAGTTAGTTTACATGTTACAAATTTAAAATAATTCTTGAAAAAATATATAAATGAAATGGATACAAAATAGCATGTCACTCAAATTGTATTTTTAAAAGTGAGTCACCATTGTGATCCAGCAACCAAGTTGAATCTGTCTGGCCACGATCACCAAGCTTTTTGAACAAACTGATTTTCAAGATGAATTTACACATGGTAAGCAGGTTAGTTGTGAGCACATGCAAGCAAAAAATTGAATTTATGCAACCCTTGCTCGATCCTACCAACGACTATTAAACTCTACAATTATGGTAGTAATACTTGATCAATTTCTCCTTTCTACAATTATGGTAGTATATTTTCTTTGTGGAACTGGAACACCTTGCATTCCAAACTTAAGACAGACCGACACAATCAGCGGTCACTACATCCAGCGGGAGGTCTGTAGGCCATAAAACTTGGCTTGCAGAGGCACTCCGGCTACCAAGGTTCGGCAGTACATGACTTTGGCCTCTATGAAACCTAACTGGAGTAGATATCTGGCTTCACAGAATAGCAACCCCAATGGAGATCGGTCTGATGATGTAGAGGCTGATTGTTGCAGATCCAAGGCCATAAATCTCACGCCCCATAACTTGCATTTCAACAAATTAGATTGCCTGCAGAAGGGCCGTAGCCACAGCTTGATCAGCGCCTGACTGAGCTGTTAGACGACCGGCAGCAGCACAAAGGATGTTTCCATCAGCGTCCCTAGCAATCAGGCCCCACCCACCCTCCTTTAACTCGTCTAGGAACACTGCATCCACGTTCAGTTTGATAAAATCAGTGGGGGGTTTCAGCCAGAAAGAAACATGTTTCTGCACACCAGGAGGTTTAGGTACTTGGAACTCTTTCGATTCAGCACACCGAGCGATATTAAATTGAAATTCCCATCTCTACTTCTCTAGCATGCGCTTTTGCTTGTGATTCACTTTCTTTATCTCACTCCACCAGGCCCATAGAAGAGAAATAGCTCGCATCTTCACTTAATTTGGCATTTTCAACACGGCTAAAAGAACCTCCTTCAGGGTTTGCCAGTACAGATTTTTTTGACAACTTCCATATTACAAGCATACTGCAACTCTGTCTCCAAATTGCTGAAAAGGGGGCTAAATAGTTATTTTCTCTAATTAGAAACTCGAGTTCAGCTTTAGTATTTTGGTCGCATCTCGCACACCATAAATTCTATTTGAACAAAATTGCACCTGTTGGCTTACAATGAGCCACATAACTTTCACGATTGGCTTAATTTGGTATTAAGCACTGTTTAATTCCAGTTTGACCAGCAAGTTTACTTGGCACAAATTTTTTCAAACCATGTAACTTTCCATCTAAGGCTAATTGTGGTTTACTTTTTTTTTGAATTTTAATTGGGGTTTACTTTTGCTGCATCGAATCACTCATTCATGCCAAACTCACAAGAGTGTTCATGATAAGGGAAAAAAGTGTTCATGATAAGGAAAAAATGTTCATAATTTCCATTACATAAGAATGCATGAAGAAGCAAAACTGAGGAGCAGAAGACATAGCTGCAACATAGGGAGGCTACTGGTGGAGGCGAGAGGCGATAAATGTCATGGTGGAGTGGCTCACCGTGGTAGAGACGTCGGCCGTGTCGGAGGGATAACAGAGTTGAGGAAGACAACTGAGATGGTAACTGGTGAGGGGAACATATCACGTGCTGCTGAAGTAAGCCTCTGGTGATACTTGTTAGCCTAAATTTTTTTGGTCACATCTGGAGATGAAGTCAAACTCATTGTCCAGGATCTAAATAGTTCAACACTTTTTCACTGCAAATGGTATGCATATCTTACTGGTGTTATGAATAGTTTAGTGATGAACTTGTCTTCCTGTTTTACTTTCTGAACCGTGCATGACCAAAGCCTCTAGAGCCAAAGTGAAAAACAAAAAAGGATCAATGCAATGAGTTCGAGTGGTAGTGACAACAGTTTGGGACAACAAATTCACAACATTTTTTTGGCACAATAATTCAGTGCGTTGATATAACCACAAAATACAGAATTTCCAAACAAAGATATAGTCTGTCAAGATCTCAGAAAAAAATACCTGTTTAGGTGCAGGATCTTTGTCTGACAGATAAAGATATATTTCTCGGCAAGGTCCAATAAGCTCTGCACTGACAACGACATTCAACTCAACAGATAAACCCAGTCTTATAGAAGAAAATAGATCCTTTCTAACAAACTGTCTCAGCTCAATGCACCACACAAGGGCATTACTTTAGTCACTGCTTTACTATCTGTCCAACTGAACACTTCAAAAGTTATTCTGAAAGCAGTTAGGGCAATGTCAACATTAAGCATAAGAAATCTGCAAATAATTAGTACCAGTCAGTCTTTGTTCATTTGTTAAGGTGTGACTCTGAAATTTAAGAACTAAGGTAAACACACATATATGGCAAGAAAATTTTCTAGTACCAAGTAAGTGTTGGAAATATGCCCTAGAGGTAATAATAAATGGTTATTATTATATTTCTTTGTTCATGGTAATTGTCTATTATTCATGCTATAATTGTATTGTCCGGAAATCGTAATACATGTGTGAATACATAGACCACAACGTGTCCCTAGTAAGCCTCTAGTTGACTAGCTCGTTGATCAACAGATAGTCATGGTTTCCTGACTATGGACATTGGATGTCATTGATAACGGGATCACATCATTAGGAGAATGATGTGATGGACAAGACCCAATCCTAAGCATAGCATAAAAGATCGTGTAGTTTCGTTTGCTAGAGCTTTTCCAATGTCAAGTATCTTTTCCTTAGACCATGAGATCGTGCAACTCCCGGATACCGTAGGAGTGCTTTGGGTGTGCCAAACGTCACAACGTAACTGGGTGACTATAAAGGTGCACTACGGGTATCTCCGAAAGTGTCTGTTGGGTTGGCATGGATCGAGACTGGGATTTGTCACTCCGTGTGACGGAGAGGTATCTCTGGGCCCACTCGGTAATGCATCATCATAATGAGCTCAATGTGACTAAGGCGTTAGTCACGGGATCATGCATTACGGTACGAGTAAAGAGACTTGCCGGTAACGAGATTGAACAAGGTATTGGGATACCGACGATCGAATCTCGGGCAAGTAACATACCGATTGACAAAGGGAATTGTATACGGGATTGATTGAATCCTCGACACCGTGGTTCATCCGATGAGATCATCGTGGAACATGTGGGAGCCAACATGGGTATCCAGATCCCGCTGTTGGTTATTGACCGGAGAGGCGTCTCGGTCATGTCTACATGTCTCCCGAACCCGTAGGGTCTACACACTTAAGGTTCGGTGACACTAGGGTTGTAGAGATATGTGTATGCGGAAACCCGAAAGTTGTTCGGAGTCCCGGATGAGATCCCAGACGTCACGAGAGGTTCCGGAATGGTCCGGAGGTGAAGAATTATATATAGGAAGTCAAGTTTCGGCCACCGGGAAAGTTTCGGGGGTTACCGGTATTGTACCGGGACCATCGGAAGGGTCCCGGGGGTCCACCAGGTGGGGCCACCTATCCCGGAGGGCCCCATGGGCTGAAAGTGGAAGGGAACCAGCCCCTAGTGGGCTGGGCGCCCCCCCATGGGCCTCCCCCCATGCGCCTAGGGTTGGGAACCCTAGGGTGGGGGGACTTCCCCCTTGGCTTGGGGGGCAAGGCAACCCCTTCCACCCCTTGGCCGCCGCCCCCCCAACCCTAGATGGGTTTTTGGCCAGCCCCCCCTCCCAAGGGGGCCTATATAAAGGGGGGGGGAGGGAGGGCAGCAACCCACAGCTTTGGGCGCCTCCCTCCTCCCCTGCAACACCTCTCTCTCTCTCGCAGAAGCTCGGCGAAGCCCTGCCGGAGACCCGCTACATCCACCACCACGCCGTCGTGCTGCTGGATCTCCATCAACCTCTCCTTCCCCCTTGCTGGATCAAGTAGGAGGAGACGTCGCTGCACCGTACGTGTGTTGAACGCGGAGGTGCCATCCGTTCGGCACTCGGTCATCGGTGATTTGGATCACGGCGAGTACGACTCCGTCATCCACGTTCATTGGAACGCTTCCGCTCGCGATCTACAAGGGTATGTAGATGCACTCCTTTCCCCTCGTTGCTAGTAGACTCCATAGATGCATCTTGGTGAGCGTAGGAAAATTTTAAATTATGCTACAATACCCAACAGTGGCATCATGAGCCAGGCCTATGCGTAGTTACTATGCACGAGTAGAACACAAAGCAGTTGTGGGCGTTGAGTTTGCCAATTCTTCTTGCCGCTACTAGTCGTTTCTTGTTTCGGCATCATTGTAGGATGAAGCGGCCCGGACCGACCTTACACGTACGCTTACGTGAGACAGGTTCCACCGACTGACATGCACTAGTTGCATAAGGTGGCTAGCGGGTGTCTGTCTCTCCTACTTTAGTCGGAACGGATTTGATGAAAAGGGTCCTTATGAAGGGTAAATAGAAATTGGCAAATCACGTTGTGGTCATACGTAGGTAAGAAAACGTTCTTGCTAGAAACCTACAAACCACGTAAAAACTTGCAACAACTATTAGAGGACGTCTAACTTGTTTTTGCAGCAAGTGCTATGTGATGTGATATGGCCAGAAGATGTGATGAATGATATATGTGATGTATGAGATTGATCATATTCTTGTAATAGGAATCACGACTTGCATGTCGATGAGTATGACAACCGGCAGGAGCCATAGGAGTTGTCTTTATTATTTTGTATGACCTGCGTGTCATTGAATAACGACATGTAATTTACTTCACTTTGTTGCTAAACGCGTTAGCCATAGAAGTAGAAGTAATCGTTGGCGTGACGACTTCATGAAGACACAATGATGGGATCATGATGATGGAGATCATGGTGTCATGCCGGTGACGAAGATGATCATGGTGCCCCGGAGATGGAGATCAAAGGAGCATGATGATATTGGCCATATCATGTCACTATTTGATTGCATGTGATGTTTATCATGTTTTTGCATCTTATTTGCTTAGAACGACGGTAGTAAGTAAGATGATCCCTTATGATAATTTCAAGAAAGTGTTCACCCTAACTGTGCACCGTTGCGAAGGTTCGTTGTTTCGAAGCACCACGTGATGATCGGGTGTGATAGATTCTAACGTTCGAATACAACGGGTGTTGACGAGCCTAGCATGTACAAACATGGCCTCGGAACACACGCAATACACTTAGGTTGACTTGACGAGCCTAGCATGTACAGACATGGCCTCGGAACACGGAGGACCGAAAGGTCGAGCATGAGTCGTATAGAAGATACGATCAACATGGAGATGTTCACCGATCTTGACTAGTCCGTCTCACGTGATGATCGGACACGGCCTAGTTAAACTCGGATCATGTTTCACTTAGATGACTAGAGGGATGTCTATCTGAGTGGGAGTTCATTAAATAATTTGATTAGATGAACTCAATTATCATGAACTTAGTCTAAAATCTTTACACTATGTATTGTAGATCAAATGGCCAACGTTGTCCTCAATTTCAACGCGTTCCTAGAGAAAACCAAGCTGAAAGATGATGGCAGCAACTATACGGACTGGTTCTGGAACCTGAGGCTCATCCTCATAGTAGCCAAGAAAGATTATGTCTTAGAAGCACCGCTAGGTGATGCACCAATCCCACAGAACCAAGACGTTATGAACGCTTGGCAATCACGTGCTGATGATTACTCCCTCGTTCAGTGCGGCATGCTTTACAGCTTAGAACCGGGTCTCCAAAAGCGTTTTGAGAAACATGGAGCATATGAGATGTTCGAGGAGCTGAAATTGGTCTTCCAAGCTCATGCCCGGGTCGAGAGATATGATGTCTCCGACAAGTTCTTCAGCTGTAAAATGGAGGAGAACAGTTCTGTTAGTGAGCACATACTCAGAATGTCTGGGTTGCACAACCGCTTGTCTCAGCTGGGAGTTAATCTCCCGGATGACGCGGTCATTGACAGAATCCTCCAGTCACTTCCACCAAGCTACAAGAGCTTTGTGATGAACTACAATATGCAGGGGATGGAAAAGACCATTCCCGAGGTATATTCAATGCTGAAATCAACGGAAGGGGAGATCAGAAAAGAACATCAAGTGTTGATGGTGAATAAAACCACTAAGTTCAAGAAGGGCAAGGGTAAGAAGAACTTCAAGAAGGACGGCAAGGGAGTTGTCGCGCCCGGTAAACCAGTTACCGGGAAGAAGCCAAGAAATGGACCCAAGCCCGAGACTGAGTGCTTTTATTGCAAGGGAAGTGGTCACTGGAAGCGGAACTGCCCCAAATACTTAGCGGACAAGAAGAAGGCCGGCAACACCAAAGGTATATGTGATATACATGTAATTGATGTGTACCTTACCAGTACTCGTAGTAGCTCCTGGGTATTTGATACCGGTGCGGTTGCTCATATTTGTAACTCAAAACAGGAACTACGGAATAAACGGAGACTGGCAAAGGACGAGGTGACGATGCGCGTCGGGAATGGTTCCAAGGTCGATGTGATCGCCGTCGGCACGCTACCTCTGCATCTCCCTACGGGATTAGTTTTAAACCTCAATAATTGTTATTTAGTGCCAGCTTTGAGCATGAACATTGTATCTGGATCTCGTTTAATTCGAGATGGCTACTCATTTAAATCCGAGAATAATGGCTGTTCTATTTATTTGAGAGATATGTTTTATGGTCATGCCCCGCTGGTCAATGGTTTATTTTTGATGAATCTCGAACGTGATGTTACACATGTTCATAGTGTGAATACCAAAAGATGTAAAGCTGATAACGATAGTCCCACATACTTGTGGCACTGCCGCCTTGGTCACATTGGTGTCAAGCGCATGAAGAAGCTCCATGCAGATGGACTTTTGGAGTCTCTTGATTATGAATCATTTGACACGTGCGAACCATGCCTCATGGGTAAGATGACCAAGACTCCGTTCTCCGGAACAATGGAGCGAGCAACCAACTTATTGGAAATCGTACATACCGATGTGTGCGGTCCAATGAGTGTTGAGGCTCGCGGAGGATATCGTTATGTTCTCACTCTCACTGATGATTTAAGTAGATATGGGTATGTCTACCTAATGAAACACAAGTCTGAAACCTTTGAAAAGTTCAAGGAATTTCAGAATGAGGTTGAGAATCAACGTGACAGGAGAATAAAATTCTTACGATCAGATCGTGGTGGAGAATATTTAAGTCACGAGTTTGGTGCACACTTAAGGAAATGTGGAATAGTTTCACAACTCACGCCGCCTGGAACACCACAGAGAAATGGTGTGTCCGAACGTCGTAATCGCACTCTATTGGATATGGTGCGATCTATGATGTCTCTTACCGAATTACTGCTCTCATTTTGGGGTTATGCTTTAGAGACTGCCGCATTCACTTTAAATAGGGCTCCATCTAGATCCGTTGAGACGACACCGTATGAATTATGGTTTGGGAAGAAACCTAAGCTGTCGTTTCTAAAAGTTTGGGGATGCGATGCTTATGTCAAGAAACTTCAACCTGAAAAGCTCGAACCCAAGTCGGAAAAATGCGTCTTCATAGGATACCCTAAGGAAACTATTGGGTACACCTTCTACCTCAGATCCGAAGGCAAGATCTTCGTTGCCAAGAACGGGTCCTTTCTGGAGAAGGAGTTTCCCTCGAAAGAATTGAGTGGGAGGAAAGTGGAACTTGATGAGGTGATAGTCACCCCTTCCAAACCGAAAAGTAGCGCAACACGGGAAAATGTTCCTGTGGTGCCTACACCGACTGGGGAGGAAGTTAATGATGATGATCATGAAGCTTCGGATCAAGTTACTGAACTTCGTAGGCCCACAAGGACACGTTCCGCACCAGAGTGGTACGGCAACCCTGTCCTGGAAATCATGTTGTTAGACAACGGTGAACCTTCAAACTATGAAGAAGCGATGGCGGGCCCGGATTCCGACAAATGGCTAGAAGCCATGAAATCCGAGATAGGATCCATGTATGAAAACGAAGTATGGACTTTGACTGACTTGCCCGATGATCGGCGAGCCATAGAAAACAAATGGATCTTTAAGAAGAAGACGGGCGCGGATGGTAATGTGACCATCTACAAAGCTCGACTTGTTGCTAAGGGTTATCAACAAGTTCAAGGGGTTGACTACGATGAGACTTTCTCACCCGTAGCGAAGCTGAAGTCTGTCCGAATCATGTTAGCAATTGCCGCATACTATGATTATGAGATATGGCAGATGGACGTCAAAACGGCATTCCTTAATGGCTTCCTTAAGGAAGAGTTGTATATGATGCAGCCGGAAGGTTTTGTCGATCCTAAGAATGCTAACAAAGTATGCAAGCTCCAGCGCTCAATCTATGGGCTGGTGCAAGCATCTCGGAGTTGGAACATTCGCTTTGATGAGATGATCAAAGCGTTTGGGTTTACACAGACTTATGGAGAAGCCTGTGTTTACAAGAAAGTGAGTGGGAGCTCTGTAGCATTTCTCATATTATATGTGGATGACATACTATTGATGGGAAATGATATAGAATTCTTGGAAAGTATAAAGGCCTATTTGAATAAGTGTTTTTCAATGAAGGACCTTGGAGAAGCTGCTTATATATTAGGCATCAAGATCTATAGAGATAGATCAAGACGCCTCATTGGTCTTTCACAGAGTACATACCTTGACAAGATATTGAAGAAGTTCAGTATGGATCAGTCCAAGAAGGGGTTCTTGCCTGTATTGCAAGGTGTGCAATTGAGCACGGCTCAATGCCCGACCACGGCAGAAGATATAGAAAAGATGAGTGTCATCCCCTATGCCTCGGCCATAGGGTCTATTATGTATGCCATGCTGTGTACCAGACCTGATGTAAACCTTGCCGTAAGTTTGGTAGGAAGGTACCAAAGTAATCCCGGCATGGAACACTGGACAGCGGTCAAGAATATCCTGAAGTACCTGAAAAGGACTAAGGATATGTTTCTCGTTTATGGAGGTGACGAAGAGCTCGCCGTAAAGGGTTACGTCGACGCTAGCTTCGACACAGATCTGGATGACTCGAAGTCACAAACCGGATACGTGTATATTTTGAATGGAGGAGCAGTAAGCTGGTGCAGTTGCAAGCAAAGCGTCGTGGCGGGATCTACATGTGAAGCGGAGTACATGGCAGCCTCGGAGGCAGCACAGGAAGCAGTCTGGATGAAGGAGTTCATTACCGACCTAGGGGTGATTCCCAATGCGTCGGGCCCAATGACACTCTTCTGTGACAACACTGGAGCTATTGCCCTTGCGAAGGAGCCCAGGTTTCACAGGAAGACCAGGCATATCAAGCGTCGCTTCAACTCCATTCGTGAAAGTGTTCAAAATGGAGACATAGATATTTGTAAAGTACACACGGACCTGAATGTAGCAGATCCGTTGACTAAACCTCTCCCTAGGGCAAAACATGATCAACACCAGGACGCAATGGGTGTTCGATTCATCACAATGTAACTAGATTATTGACTCTAGTGCAAGTGGGAGACTGTTGGAAATATGCCCTAGAGGCAATAATAAATGGTTATTATTATATTTCTTTGTTCATGGTAATTGTCTATTATTCATGCTATAATTGTATTGTCCGGAAATCGTAATACATGTGTGAATACATAGACCACAACGTGTCCCTAGTAAGCCTCTAGTTGACTAGCTCGTTGATCAACAGATAGTCATGGTTTCCTGACTATGGACATTGGATGTCATTGATAACGGGATCACATCATTAGGAGAATGATGTGATGGACAAGACCCAATCCTAAGCATAGCATAAAAGATCGTGTAGTTTCGTTTGCTAGAGCTTTTCCAATGTCAAGTATCTTTTCCTTAGACCATGAGATCGTGCAACTCCCGGATACCGTAGGAGTGCTTTGGGTGTGCCAAACGTCACAACGTAACTGGGTGACTATAAAGGTGCACTACGGGTATCTCCGAAAGTGTCTGTTGGGTTGGCACGGATCGAGACTGGGATTTGTCACTCCGTGTGACGGAGAGGTATCTCTGGGCCCACTCGGTAATGCATCATCATAATGAGCTCAATGTGACTAAGGCGTTAGTCACGGGATCATGCATTATGGTACGAGTAAAGAGACTTGCCGGTAACGAGATTGAACAAGGTATTGGGATACCGACGATCGAATCTCGGGCAAGTAACATACCGATTGACAAAGGGAATTGTATACGGGATTGATTGAATCCTCGACACCGTGGTTCATCCGATGAGATCATCGTGGAACATGTGGGAGCCAACATGGGTATCCAGATCCCGCTGTTGGTTATTGACCGGAGAGGCGTCTCGGTCATGTCTGCATGTCTCCCGAACCCGTAGGGTCTACACACTTAAGGTTCGGTGACGCTAGGGTTGTAGAGATATGTGTATGCAGAAACCCGAAAGTTGTTCGGAGTCCCGGATGAGATCCCGGACGTCACGAGAGGTTCCGGAATGGTCCGGAGGTGAAGAATTATATATAGGAAGTCAAGTTTCGGCCACCGAGAAAGTTTTGGGGGTTACCGGTATTGTACCGGGACCATCGGAAGGGTCCCGGGGGTCCACCGGGTGGGGCCACCTATCCCGGAGGGCCCCATGGGCTGAAAGTGGAAGGGAACCAGCCCCTAGTGGGCTGGGCGCCCCCCATGGGCCTCCCCCATGCGCCTAGGGTTGGGAACCCTAGGGTGGGGGGACTTCCCCCTTGGCTTGGGGGGCAAGGCAACCCCTTCCACCCCTTGGCCGCCGCCCCCCAACCCTAGATGGGTTTTTGGCCAGCCCCCCCTCCCAAGGGGGCCTATATAAAGGGGGGGAGGGAGGGCAGCAACCCACAGCTTTGGACGCCTCCCTCCTCCCCTGCAACACCTCTCTCTCTCTCTCGCAGAAGCTCGGCGAAGCCCTGCCGGAGACCCGCTACATCCACCACCACGCCGTCGTGCTGCTGGATCTCCATCAACCTCTCCTTCCCCCTTGCTGGATCAAGTAGGAGGAGACGTTGCTGCACCGTACGTGTGTTGAACGCGGAGGTGCCGTCCGTTCGGCACTCGGTCATCGGTGATTTGGATCACGGCGAGTACGACTCCGTCATCCACGTTCATTGGAACGCTTCCGCTCGCGATCTACAAGGGTATGTAGATGCACTCCTTTCCCCTCGTTGCTAGTAGACTCCATAGATGCATCTTGGTGAGCGTAGGAAAATTTTAAATTATGCTACAATACCCAACAGTAAGAGAGCTGGAAGCAAATGATTCCAGACTTTTAAGAGAAGAATCAATCCGGTTGACAGTTCCAAGTTGTTCCAAAGATGGAAGTCTACTGTTCAAACCAGGTAATGCTAAAACCCAAATCACAGAACAAACTTCACGAGTCAAGTCTCGTAACAGCTTCTCTTCCATCACCTCTACCTTAAGTTCTGACCCAGAAAGATTACCGAAGTTATCAGGAACCTTGGCTTCTCTTCTCACTCACAAAATAAACAACACGGAGAGCCACTCAGGAGAAAGGACAGCCAAAGAATAAACGTTGAATGGTCTCTTGTACAAATAAAAATGAACATCTCTCGGTCTTTGATTTTTCACTACAAAAGACCATGCATTTGACATCTACAACAATGTTCCATACTGATTTCCAATGTCCCTGACCAGATTGTTCTCAAGAAAATTGTTTTGACAGAAAAAGAAGTGCTACCTAGCTCGGCGGTGGATCTCGGGCTGGACGCCACCGAGGGAGGGTGTGTTGGCCGGGGGCGCCGCTGAGGGAGGGCGCTGCAGGTGGCACGGTGTCACGACCGGATTTTCGGGATAATAATTTCCCAGAAAAACGGCCTTTGTGCTCACCAGCCCCAGGATTACTGTTAGCTGATGAGGCACCAACTTGATACAAGAATTCCAAGCAACGTACAAAATATGTAGTACAAGACCATTGTGGCCTAGGAGTACAACACTTGGTTTCTAATGGTTGATGGCGGAAGCGGTTTTTGGTTCATCTGCGTCTATGGGACTCCATTTCCCACAAGAACAGCTGACCATGATAACTCCTATCTTCGCGAGGCTACTATCGCCTTCACATGGGTTCCGGGGCTGCCGTTGTAACGCTCTTCTCCACGCAAGAAATCTGGCCAAGACAATAGCCAGGGACAAGCCAGTGAGTACGTTTGAATGTACTCGCAAACATTTAGAAAACGGGTATAATATAACAAGGGATAATCATGCTCCGAAATATTCATGATCATAACGTCTGCCACGAAAATCTGTGATACACGCATGCCGAGAGAATGTGAATCATGCAATACGGGAGTAAAAATGGAATGCACTGCGCGAGTGTCTGAAATGACTCCTCGAAAGGTTGCAAATGAAATGACAATGCCGCAATCGGGCGTCTGAGCGACACCACATAAAGGGCTTATGAGGGATAAATGAATAACCAACATGCCACAGTCGGGCGTCTGAGCGACACCACATAAAGGGCTTATAAGGGATAAATGAATAACAAACATGCCACAGTCGGGCGTCTGAGCGACACCACATAAAGGGCTTATAAGGGATAAATAAATAACAAACATGCCACAGTCGGGCGTCTGAGCGACACCACATAAAGGGCTTATAAAGACAAAAGACAGTGAATATCCAGGAGGTAGAACCATCCCAGGGATACTCAATAATTCAAATAATGTAAATGGTTAGTCCATGATAATAATAATACACAGGATCCTCAGATGTCACGGGTCATAAACAATATCCTAGTAAAGCCGTTTCTCCATCCGAAGACCGTCACTATGCTCTAGTTTAGCCGTTTCTCCATCCGAATACCGTTACTGCGATCCAGTCTAGCCGTTCTCCATCCGAATACCGTTACTGCGATCCCGTCTAGCCGTTCTCCATCTGAATACCGTCACTAGACTCATCTCAGACTGTAGTCCTACTCATGAACATGGCTATCTGAATGGATATATCCTCTGCAGAGGGTGTACTCTTTACCCACGAGTAACGGATTTACTTAGCCTATCGGGACTAATTCCGCCTACGGCCTTTTAATTGAAAACGCACCTGACCTGCACACACCAGCTTAACTTACCGGTGTCTGGAATCACCCACGACACCTGCCAAGCAAAACTCTAAGTGGAGAGGCTACAACCTCGACGTAGCATGGGATCAAATTTATATTCGCGCGCTCTAAGGGGTGCCCCCCTCTCGGTCCCAACCGGAAACACCCATGCCCCCGGACCAGGTGGCATGCCTACTGGAGGCCTCCGGTATCTTCCACCATGGCCTCTCTGTACGGTGTGTGCTTTGGTAAGGGGTTGACAACCTACTGAACCGTACCCTACCCGCGGCAGGGACAAGTGGTAGTACAAAACAAGTAGGGGAAGTTACTAAACAAGACTCGACCTACGACCGACTCAAGAGGTCCAGGTATTCTCCAACAATATTACCATTAACAGATAAACTCACCACTCATCAAGCCTTACCATGCCATACCGGACATACTCGTCTCAACGAGGAACTAGGGACAAGCTCGTGTCCACCCAAGACCACGACTTTCCCGGCTTCCTTCCGGTATGCATGAGAAGCTCACGAGGATGAACACTATCACCAGCATATCCATTACTAACAGCAAAACATCTCCAATGTGCACTCACGCGTGTGACCGATCGATACATAGAAATGACGCACGCTCCAAGTCGAAGTGGTGTTGTAACCGTATCAAAACACCACACAAAAATATTATGCCAGAGTTCAGAATGCTTGCCTTCAAGAGTATGCAAAGGGTGCACTTATTGAAAGCTTTCTTCTCTCTCCATTTCCTATTTTGGAAAAATATTCAAATAACAAATATTTCAAACATAGTACAAAAAGTTGTCCCAAATATTTTGAAATAAATCTTAAAATAAACTAGATGAAATTTGAGGAAGGTAGGAAAAAGAACCAACTCATTTGGAGTTTTATTTTAAAACTTATAACCAGTCAAAGATTAGTCAAACTTCTGTTTTTAAAATAAAACCAGAAAAAAAACGCTTCGGGGGAGAATACGCTTTCGAAGCAGAGAAGACGTACTCGGGACTTTGCGCTATCACTTAACCAGAGAGGGCGGGCGCGCGAGTCACTGACAGTGGGTCCAGGGGGCCCACTGGTCAGGTTTGACCATTCCTCCCTCTCCCTCCTCTTCTCTGCCCGAATGGGAGCGGGGCTCCGGCGATCGCCGGCGATGAACGGCGGCTCCTCGAGGGCACCTGAGGCCAGGGATGGATCGGCCAGACCGAGGCGGTCCTCTCGGTGGGCGCTAGGCAGGTGGGGACGGAGGAGGTCACCGGCGGCGAGCTCCGCGCCAGACGGAGGTTCGGGAGCAAAGTGAGCTTCGGGCTATGGTGGTCCTTGGTCGAGGCTGAGCCGCTAGGTAGCTCCACAAGGCTATGGGGAGACTCTTGGTGGCGTTGGATGGGCGGGGGAGAGCCTGGCTGCGACGTATTGCACCGGAGCTCGGCGGCGGCCGAACTGGCCGGAGTTGGGGAAGATGGCTTCTTTGGGTCAATCCACTGCTTGGGGAGCTCTAGAGGGGAGGCTGGAGGTCGCCTGAGGTCTTGAACGAGTTCGGGGATCCCTTAAATAGGCGCTCGAGGCTGGACCGCGGCGGCTGTGGATAAGAACGCTGGCGACGGCCGTGCTGTAGCTGCAGAGCGACGTGGCGGCGACGAGCGCGTGCCGACGAGCTTCAGGATAAGATCGAGCTGTTCATAGGGGCAGCTGGCGCGCTGGTGTGGTTTGGGCGGCGCCGTCCATGGCAGAGGCTCGCTGCCGACGCCGGCGTGTCGCCAAAAGCTCTACCAGCGGCGCTGTAGGGCGCCAGAGGTGGCGTGGAGAGTGGGCGAGGTAGTGCGCGGTTCAGCGAGCGAGCAGGGGCCAGGGACGGGACGCGACGAGGGCGGCAGTGCGACGCGGCGGCTCAGTGCGCGCGCGTGCAAAACGTGCGCTCTGGGCGCGCCCAGAGCACGCACGGGACATGCTCGACGAAATGCCAGGGCGGCCTAGAGTGCGAGGGTGAGGCTGGCAATTAACAGGACTAGGGTAGGGATAGCTAGGAGTTTAGTGGACAAGGTTGCTGGGTCAGTGGGTCAAGATCATAGTGCAAACTAGGAAACATGCCCAAAACTGACTGTGCACACTAAGTGTTCGACAGAATGCCAAGGGCATTTAGGCAACTCTTGGAGTGGCCAAAATCTCCAGATCAGGGTCTCTTTAGATGTAGGAGATGATGGCAAGATCACTTGGGCAAAACCACAAACTTGCTAGTGCAAGTTTTGCAAAACTTCAGTTTTGGCCAGAAAGAATAGGGGCTCATTGCAGGCACTTAAAATCCTCCAATGGGTCCAATCTCCTGGTCTTAAGGGTTTTGCAGGGAGGGCTAAAGGTAGGAAAAAGCTCAGGGTCACTAGAGCAAAATAAAGTAGGGTTGCAGAACAAATCACCAAACTGGACCAGAATGAAAAAGAGGTTGATCCACTCAAATCTTTCAAAGATCATCACTGGGTTTTTGCATAAAACTTAATTATATGCATCTACTGACATCTCCAAATATTTGGAAGAATTTTTAAAGGAATATTTAAATAGGTTGTAGTGCAAAAATGCCTACTGGACCAGATTTGAAAAGTTGATGTAGAGCTCAAAATCTCCAAAGACCACAAGATATTTTTGCATAAAAGTGATGTGGAAACATCACATGACATCCCCAAATTTTGGTGAAAATTTTAAATGCATTTATCAAAAGGTTGCAGTGCAAAAAGGGCTCCAAAATTTTGAAAGATCATTTTAAAGGCATTAAAGTTCATGGAAATTTATTATGCAAATAAATCCACTGATAAAGAATTGTTTTTATAAAAAGGGCATATAAGTCCAATAAAACTTTTGGAAAGTTCCACTTGAGGTAAAACCCATAATATCCAAAGAGTAAATCTAGACAAATGGGAAAAGTTTTATTTCCTGGCAAAATTTTAATTGATAAAACAAGGTCAAATTTTTTTTGGGTGTCACACACGGGGGCGGGGGAACCGCGGGGGGACACCGCCCTGGGATGCAATGGGCGGCACGGGGCTGATGTGCCGCGGAGGGAGGCCGCGCAGGGGCGTGACGGTCGGCAAGGAGCTGGAGGCGGCGCCACCGAGGAAGGGCGCGAGGAGCAGCGGCGGCTGGTGGCGGGGCGGGCGTTCGAGCGAGGGACCGGCGGCCGGCGGCCGGGGGGTGGCCGGGGGTCGGGCGGGAGACGCCTGAGCACAGGTTGTTTCCGCAAATCGTGGCCGGGGTGCTGATTTTTTTTCGTTGACCAGATAGATGCGCGGCGGATGGCAGAGTTTCGTCCGCCTCATGTAAATCGGTAAACGTACACAGCGAGGATTAATTTTTACATGAACGGTGAGATCTAATTAGGTGGACCGGATCGTGAGGTGGTATTTTGTCTAGGTTGTGCTGTGTACATGTTTCTGGGTGCACTTAGGGATGAATATGTTTGCTTGTTTAATAGTAGTAGAGATAACAAATCTGGAAGCAACTAGTTAACGAGCGCTCCTTCGGGAGCCTCGCAACAATCAGCGCCACTTGGCGCGCTCTCAGCCATTCGCCACGTGTCGCGCTCTGGACGCTCTCTTTAGATTTTGTTTTTTTATTTTTCCGCACGCGTTTTCGGCTTTTTAAACTTTTTTGGCTTTTTTCGACGTTTTGGTTTTCCCAAATTTTGCGCGAAAAAAACACTTTTTCTTTTTTTCCCTTTCGCGAAAGTCACGGTTTTTCTTCCGCGAGAGTCACGGCCGTGCCTTTCGGAAACGAAAAAAAATGCGTTTTCTGTTTTTTTCCTTTCGCGAGAGTCACGGTTTTGCTTCCGCGAGAGGCACGGTTGTGCTTTCGCGAGAGTCACGGCCGTGCCTCTCGGAAAGGGAAAAACGAAACGCGTTTTCTGTTTTTCTTTCTTTCGTGAGAGTCACGGTTTTGCTTCCGCGAGAGGCACGGTTGTGCTTTCGCGAAAGTCACGGCCATGCCTCTAGGAAAGGAAAAAAACGTGTTTTCTGTTTTTTTTTCTTTCGCGAGAGTCACGGTTTTGCTTTCGCGAGAGGCACGGTTGTGCTTTCGCGAGAGTCACGGTCGTGCCTCTCGAAAACGAAAAAAAACACGTTTTTTGTTTTTTTCCTTCCACGAGAGTCACGGTTTTGCTTTCACGAGAGGCACGGGCGTGCCTCTTTCGGGAAGGGAAAAAAACCGTGCTCCCGGTTCGGTTTTTTCGCCCGTTTTTTTTCGTGAAAAAAAAAGTTCGTCAAACCTATCAACATGGGATCTAATTTTGAAGATCTCAACGCGAGGAATCCAATGGTGAAAACGGTTCGAGATTTGGACGCACGGTTTAAGAGATAAAACGTTTTGAATAAACGGATCTACGAAGAAAGGGAAAACTCTCAGGTTGCGATAAGTGGCGCGCTGCATGTGCGCCACTTGTCGCGACCTGGGAAAGTGGAGCGTTCTTTGCAACGAGTACTCCTTAATTAGTGATCTCGAACAAATCTCGTCGACTGAGACATAGCTAATTCTCAGTCGACTTAGAATTAGCACAACCGATTTTTTTTACGAATTTGCAAAAATGTGCATGATATTGTAAAATGTTCGCAAATCAGAAAAAATCTTTAAAAATATTCTTAAATACAAAAAATTTCAGGAGTTTGGAAAAATGTTCGTGAACTAAAAAATGTCCGCAAATCTGGAAACAAATTGGGAAATAGAAAATATTCTCAATTTGAAACATCTTTAGGAGTTTGGAAATTGTTCGCAAATATGAAAAAGTTTCCTGCATTTGAAAATTTTCCGTGAACTCCAAAATGTTTTGAATATTAAAAACTGTTCATGAATTTGAAAAAATATCATGAACTCAAAAAATGAAAAAGAAAACACGAACTCAAAAAGGGAAAAAAAATCATGAACTTGAAAAATGTTTGCAAATTTATAAAGTGTTCATGAATTTGAAAAAATGTTCATGAGTTTGAAAATCTTAACGAAGTTGAACAAATATCCACAGACTTGAAACATGTTCGCGAAGTCAAAATATATTTGTGAATTTGAATTAGTTTTCATGATTTTTTTTAAAACATTCACAAGTTTGAAAGATGTTCAAGAATTTTATTAAAGTTATACATCAAAGTAGAGGCATAATGTTTAAAAAAGAAACCGGATAATAAAATAGAGAAAAAAATAAGTAAATAAAAAATGTCTAAGGAAATTGTAAATTAAAAAGAAACAAAATGGGATATAAAATGATAATAGAAATTACGAAAACGGAAAATCAAAAGAGAAAAAAAGAGTTATTGGCCATGAGTAGAAAAAAAAAGAAATTACGGAAACCAGCTTAAGTTCGCTATGCAAGGGGGCACGAATACAAAAAGAAATCAGTTACTGGACGGCCTGCATGAGACTAGAGGTGGAAAATAAATATTACAGGTGGGTCAAATCAGATAGTCAAAGTAGCAAATTATCCCATTTTGGGATATATATTTTTACATGAAAAATAGCTCCAAGGTTTGATTTACACCGGGATTGATAAGTTCAATGTGCCAACGTCAGGGATGCGGAGTTGGGGGTTCAATTTAGCTAAGCTCTATAGGTTCAATGTTTAGAATGGACCTTTTCCAATTTTCCGAGGGCCATCGCAACCCCAGTGGCTACCGATCACCCATCTTTTTTTAACACACTAAGAGCAACTCTAGCACACCCACTTAAACAGCCCGTGCGCGTGTTCTAAAAGAAGTGTTCAAAAAAACCAGCCCGTCAGCTATACAAACCGCCGATATAGTGGACGGGAATGATTTTTCTGCCCGGAACAGATCCTGCAAAATCGGCCGTCCGCTAAAAAAAATTGCGCTGCAAAATCCGGCCCGCATCCGCCATATCTACGGTTTCCCCTTCTCTTTTTGTCGGTTCCCCTATCTCTCCCACTCGAGCACGTGAAGGAAACTTTCGCCCCTTCTGTTCCCGCCTCACTTGTCGTCGCTGCCGACCTCGTCGAACCGCCAATCGACCCTATGGAGTACCCGCACCAACCGGGAGGTGCATGAAATGCGCCACCACCCCCAATGATGCCACTCCGGCCTCCCGTGGCCTTGCACGCCGTTGTCGCGCCAACACCTTCCGCCGTCAGCTCCAAGCGGAAGCGACAGGGGAACCACCTTGTGCAAGGAGGCGTGCTCGACGCAGCGCCACCTCCTTCCAACGCTGTCGTGCTTCCTCCCATCGCGGTCGCCAGCTCGAGGAAGAAGATTGCCTCCACCGGCCCTACAGTTGCACGCGCGAAGCCCCCGAGGAAGAAGGCAGTTGTGGCTCGAGGCTCGGCTCCTCTTCCACTTTTGGCCGGCCACGTCCCCCATGATCCCGTCCACACCACCGACCACGCCTACAATGTGTTCAATGAAACGTCTAAGAGGTAAAAACTTCCTTTGCTCCGGTGAACTTCGGTTTGACTTTTGATCGTTCCATGATGTTTCGGTCGTTGAAATTTGTAGCCAAAACATTGACCCAACATATATTGAAATGTTGGAGGAGAATGCAGTGGACTTGAGTGCTCCACTTGACGATTTCATTCCGCAAATTAAGGTGGTGTCCAGGCCAAGGTGGAACAAGAGAACGACGGCGGTGATGAAGTGGAGGAGCTTGAGGAGGCCGAGTTCAATGCTAGCCAAGAAAAATTAGAGAAAAGAACCGGCAACTACGGAGACGGAGGATGTATGATTGATTTGAGCATGGGAGAGCAAAGATCAAAGCGCAATGAAGTATTAGCAACAGATCAAAGACAAGTACCACCAGTTCTTGTCGTTCCCCTCCAGTCGGTCATTAAAGTCAATTCAAGGCCGCTGGGACGTGATCAAGAAAACATGTGGCCGTTTGAGTGAATGCTTGGAGCAAGTGCGGAATGCACCTCCAAGTGGTGTCACGATTGATGATTATGTGAGTGTTTTTTCATCTTGTTGAATATATTTGTGGCATTGTTCGAGTTGACGAAAGTTTCAGCTCATCCTTGCCTTTATATCCATGTGTAGGATCGCATTCCCAATGAATATTTCAAGCAAACATCGGGTTTGAATAGCCGTCCCTCTTAACCGTTGTTGGCGATTGCTCAAGGATAATGAGAAGTGGAGGGTGAGGGAAAAGGAAGCTCCACCACAGAAAGGTTCTCTTGTCAACTTGGGAGACAATGATGATAGTGATGATGCACAAAAGGGGGGAAGAAACATGGGTAAGCAGGATGAAAACAAGAAGGAGAAAGCGAGGGTGAAGATATCGGTTGAGGCATCCACTTTGAAGGAAACTAGGAGAAAGTGAGGCTGAAATTTCCACCATGCTTGCTAATTATACTTTTAAGGGTGGAATACCAAAGAAACTAGGAGACCCAGGAGTACCAACTATACCATGCTCCATTAAAAGAAACTATGTTAAAACTACTTTATGTGATTTGGGAGCCGGAGTTAGTGTTATGCCTTTCTCTTTGTATCGTAGACTTGAATTGAATAAGTTGACACCTACTGAAATCTCTTTGCAAATGGCTGATAAATCAACTGCTATACCCATCGGTATTTGTGAGGATGTGTGATACGTCTCCATTGTATCTACTTTTCCAAACTCTTTTGCCCTTGTTTTGGACTCTAATTTGCATGATTTGAATGGAACTAACCCGGACTGACGCTGTTTTCAGCAGAATTGCCATGGTGTTATTTTTGTGCAGAAATAAAAGTTCTCGGAATGACCTGAAACTTCACGGAGATTATTTTTGGAATAAATATAAAATATTGGCAAAAGAATCTACCAGAGGGGACCCACCACCTGTCCACAAAGGTGGAGGGCACCCCCCCTAGGGCGCGCCCTCCGGTCTTGTGGGGTCCCATGAGGCTCCACCGACCTCAATTCCAACTCCATATATTCACGTCCGGGGAGAAAAAATCAGAGAGAAGGAATCATCACGTTCTACGATACGGAGCCGCCGCCACCTTATGTTCTTCCTCGGGAGGGCAGATCTGGAGTCCGTTTTGGGCTCTAGAGAGGGGAAATCATCGCCATCGTCATCATCAACCATCCTCCATCACCAATTTTGTGATGCTCGCCGCCGTGCGTGAGTAATCTCATCATAGGCTTGTTGGACGGTGATGGGTTGGATGAGATCTACCATGTAATCGAGTTAGTTTTGTTAGGGTTTGATCCCTAGTATCCACTATGTTCTAAGATTGATGTTTCTATGACTTTGATATGGTTAATGCTTGTCACTAGGGCCCGAGTGCCATGATTTCAGATATGAACGACCTATTATATTTTCATGAATATATTTGTGTTCTTGATCCTATCTTGCAAGTTATAGTCACCTACTATGTGTTATGATCCGGCAACCCCGGAGTGACAATAGTTGGGACACTTCCCGATGATGACCGTAGTTTGAGGAGTTCATGTATTCACTAAGTGCTAATGCTTTGGTCCGGTACTCTATTAAAAGGAGGCCTTAATATCCCTTAGTTTCCAATAGGACCTGCCATGGGAGGGTAGGACAAAAGATGTCATGCAAGTTCTTTTCCATAAGCACGTATGACTATATTCGGAATACATGCCTACATTATATTGATGAATTGGAGCTAGTTCTGTGTCACCCTATGTTATAACTATTGTATGATGAACGCTATCCGACATAATTATCCATCATTGATCCATTGCCTACGAGCTCATTTCATATTGATCTTTGCTCAGTTACTTTTCCGTTGCCACTGTTACGATTGCTACAAAACTACTACTGTTACTTTTGCCACTCTTACCTCTACTTCCATACTAATTTGCTACTATTGCTGCAGATATTACGTCTTTCAGGTGTGGTTGAATTGACAACTCAGTTGCTAATACTTGAGAATATTCTTTGGCTCCCCTTGTGTCGAATCAATAAATTTGGGTTGGATACTCTACCCTCGAAAACTGTTGCGATCCCCTATACTTGTGGGTTATCAAGACATTTTTCTGGCGCAGTTGCCGGGGAGCATAGCTCTATTCTCTAAGTCACTTGGGATTTATATCTGTTGATCACTATGAGGAATTTGGAAGATCAAAGAACTAAGATTTTTCCCTCAACTACGAGGGGAGGTAAGGAACTGCCATCTAGCTCTGCACTTGATTCACCTTCTATTTTGAGTAAACTTGCGACGCCTACACCTACTATTGATTCCGATATGTCGCATGTTATTGATGATGCCACTTCTGCTATGCATGATGCTTATGATGAAACTACTTCTCTGCTTGATAATAATGTGCCACTAGGTGAATTTCTTGATGAACAACTTGCTAGGGTGAGAGAGAATGAAATTATTGAAACTGATGATATTATTGAAACTGAAGATTATGATTCTCCCCCTAGATATGAATTGCCTGTTGTACATGAGGGTTATATTATGGATGAGGAAACTGCTAGAGAATTTCTTGCTTGTAATGATAGAGATGATCTTAAGAAACTGTTAGCTAAGCTGAAAGAAAATTCTTTGAATGCTAGAATGGAATACAATCCTAAGTTTGCTACTTCACCTATCTTTGTTGCTGATAAGGATTATGAATTCTCTATCGATCCTGAGTTAATTACTTTGGTTGAATCTGATCCTTTTTATGGTTATGAATCCGAAACTGTTGTGGAACATCTCACTAAATTGAATGATACAACCACCCTATTTTCTCATGAGGAAAAAAATCGCTATTACTATATTCTTAAATTGTTTCCTTTCTCATTAAAGGGTGATGCTAAGTTATGGTTTAATTCTCTTGCTCCTAGTTGTGTGCGTAGTCCCGAGGATATGATTTACTACTTCTCCGAAAAATATTTCCCTCCTCATAAGAAACAAGCTGCCTTAAGGGAAATATTTAACTTTGTGTAATTTGAAGAAGAGAGTCTCCCACAAGCTTGGGGGAGGCTTCTCCGGTTACTTAATGCTTTGCCTGATCATCCTCTCAAGAAAAATGAAATACTTGATATCTTTTATAATGGACTAACCGATGCTTCAAGAGACCACCTGGATAGTTGTGTTGGTTGTGTTTTCAGGGAAAGAATGTTGAGCAAGCTGAATTGCTATTGAATAATATATTGAGTAATGATAATGATTGGACACTTCCTGAACCAACTCCTAAGCCAACTCCAAAGAAAAGGGGTATTCTATTTCTCAGTCCTAAAGATATGCAAGAGGCAAAGAAATCTATGAAAGAAAAAGGTATTAAAGCTGAAGATGTTAAGAATTTACCGCCTATTGAAGAAATACATGGTCTTGATAACCCGACATAGGTAGTATAGGTAAACTCTCTCTATAGATTTGATGAAGGTGATATTCCTCGCAATAAGTCTGCTAGTCAATGCTTAGATGAGTTTGATAATTTTATTGTTAAACAAGAAAACTTCAATGCTTATGTTAGTAGACAATTGAAACGTAATGCTTACATGCTTGACCACTTGGGTGATTATATGAGTAGAACTGTTAATGATCTTAAGCTTATTAGTAAACATGCTTCCATGGTTACAACTCAAGTAGAACAAGTACTTAAGGCACAAGATGATTTGCTTAATGAGTTGAATAGTAAGAACAATGATAATTCTGTTAGGGTTATGACTAGAGGTGGTAAAATGACCCAGGAGCCTTTGTATCCTGAGGGCCATCCTAAGAGAGTTGAGCAAGATTCTTAGAGAACTAATACTGATGCACCTAGTCCTTCTAAGAAAAAGAAAAAGAAAATTGATAGGACTTTGCATGCTTCTAGTGAACCTGTTATAGATACACCTGAGAATCCTAATGATATTTCTGTTTCTGATGCTGAGACACAATCTGGTGATGAACATGAACCTATTGATAATGTTAATAATGATGTTCATGATGATGCTCAACCTAGTAATGATAATGATGTTGAGGTAGAACCTGCTGTTGATCTTGATAACCCACAATCAAAGAATCAACATTATGATAAGAGAGACTTTGTTGCTAGGAAGCATGGTAAAGAAACAGAACCATGGGTTCAAAAACCCATGCCATTTCCTCCTAAACCATCCAAGAAAAAGGATGATGAGGATTTTGAGCGCTTTGCTGAAATGATTAGACCTATCTTCTTGCGTATGCGTTTGACTGATATGCTTAAAATGTATCCTTATGCTAAGTATATGAAAGATATTGTTACTAATAAAAGGAAGATACCGGAAGCTAAAATTTCTACCATGCTTGCTAATTATACTTTTAAGGGTGGAATACCAAAGAAACTTGGAGATCCAGGAGTACCAACTATACCATGCTCCATTAAAACAAACTATGTTAAAACTGCTTTATGTGATCTTGGAGCCGGTGTTAGTGTTATGTTAAAACTGAATAAGTTGACACCTACTGAAACCTCTTTGCAAATAGCTGATAAATCAACTGCTATACACATCGGTATTTGCGAGGATGTGCCTGTTATGGTTGCAAACGTTACTATCTTAACGGACTTTGTTATTCTTGATATTCTCGAGGATGACAGTATGTCGATTATCCTTGGTAGACCCTTTTTGAATACTGCAGGGGCTGTTATTGATTGCAACAAAGGCAAAGTCACTTTTCATGTTAATGGTAATGAGCATACGGTACACTTTCTGAAGAAACAACCTCAAGTTCATAGTATAAATTCTATTAGAAAAAATTCAACTATTACTATTGGAGGTTTTGAATTTCCTCTTCCTACTGTCAAAAATAAATATGATATTCTTATTGTTGGGGACATGCATATCCCCGAGTTATCCTAGTGTTATTCGAAAGTTCTCCGGTTTCATGTCATTCGGAAGAAGTTTGTTAATAAGACTTAATCAACCTTGTTAATGGATTCCTTTTGATGAGCATTAGATGGATGAATTTAGAAGGCACGACTTTCTGTACCTATCTTTTACTTTCTAATATTTAGTTTAGATAAAGCAAAAATAGTGTTTTCTGTCTGTTTTCTGAATTATCCGTGCAATAAAAAATGTCCTGAAAATAAAAGTTCTCCAAATGCCCTGAAAATTTAGTATGATTTTTTATAGAATATTTGAGAATTTCTGGCACTGAGAACACACCAGGGGGATGCACCAGTGGACCACAAGGGTGGAAGGCGCGCCCTACCCCCTGGGCACGCCCCTACCTTGTGAGTCCCATGTGGGTCCCCTCCACTTATTCCAGCACCCATCCACTTCGTCTTCCTCCAGAAAAAATAATCCCATAGCTCAAACCCGTGTTCTTGCTCATTTTGCTGCCATTTTCGATCTCCTTGCTCAAAGCTCCAATCGCAAAACTGCTTTGGGGGATTGTTCTTCGGTATGTGACTCCTCCAATGGTCCAATTAGTTTTTGTTCTAGTGCTTTATTTGTTGCAATTTTTTGTTGTTTTGGTGACCTTGTTCTTGAGCTTGCATGTCAAATTTATATGGTCCAAAGTAGTTTTGATGCATGATATAGCCTCTAGGCACTTGTAGGAGTAGTTGCTATCAATCTTGTTGAGTTTGGTTCACTTTTATTTTGAGTTACTAAAAATTTCAGAAATTTTTCAGAGAAATAAAATGATGAGGAGATTGTTGAGAGGCTCCTCGAGCCCGGGTTCGAAGGAAAAAGAAAATGAAGAGAAGGAAAAGCCCAAGTACAATCTCCCTCGCGCCGTGGAGATTCGACCGTGTGAATGGCCATGTGATGCATTCTTGGAGGCAGCCAAAATTTATGAGGATTTCTATTATTTGGCTGAGAATGCAGGCATCACCGACTTTCTTCATGATAAGTGTGATCAGTACCTCCTACTCACTAATACTTTCGTGCAAAATTTTCACTTTCATGCTAAGAGATCACCACCCACGGTAGAGTTTCACTTATATGATGAGCATAAGGAGATGACGCTTTATGACTTTTGTGTGGTTTGTAAATTACCTTATGAGGGTAGCGTTGACGAGCCACGTCCTAGAGATGTGGAAGATTTTATTGATGAAGTTACCGTAGGGGAAAGGAGAAAGGTGTCGGAAGC
Organism: Triticum aestivum; assembly: GCF_018294505.1. NCBI lineage: Eukaryota > Viridiplantae > Streptophyta > Magnoliopsida > Poales > Poaceae > Triticum > Triticum aestivum. Next base: position 118,852,887 of record NC_057808.1, read on the forward strand.
GAGAGTGTCTAGTTTACATTTTTCCTGTTTTGCGCTATTACTCATTATTTGCGGGGAGATGTTTGATTGGTCGCGGGGATAGTGGAGGCCTTAGTGCTCCCGACCTTGCCATTTTGCGCCATGCATGCTTTACTTCGTGATAAAACTTTTAGTCTAGGCGCTATGGTTGCTAGATGGTTGAGTTTAAACCATACTAAGGGTCCTATCTTTGGAGGTATTTATGCTTCCCGCCTTGCTAGACGCTTTGAGATACCTATTAGGCATGATGAGAAAGAGGAGAAGCTGCTACCCACTATACACTTAGATTATGAAAGCATGGTAGCACATAATTTTATTCGCTATGATAAGGAAAAAGACTCATTTATAACCTGGTATTTAGCGAGGATACTTTTCAGATTATTACCTTGCCTGCACCTACTTTGTTCGATATTCATTCAGGCAGGTACTTGGTTTTGCCCACGGACATTCATGCATACTGGGAGGGGACGCGACCCCCGGTTCCTGAGCCAGAGCCATCACCTGATCCATATCAGGAGTCTATTTATCAGTGGGAGCCACAGGAGCTCGCTAACCAGTGGAACCCCCAGGATCCTCCTCAGTACACCGGAGAGAGCTACTTTGATCCATGGGCTTAGACCAACTTAGGCCAAAAGCCTAAGCTTGGGGGAGTACGTATTTCTCACCGACATTACATTCATGTTCACACACTCATTCCAGTTGTCGGTGTTCATACTTTTTCATTGTATTATCCATGTTAGTTTATTTCTTTTTCTCGCTTTCTTCTTGTAGGTTTGAAAAACCTTAAGAAAAACCAAAAAAATAGTAGTAGTTAGTTTACTTTCCATGCTTAGTAATAGCATTAAAGAAAACCCAAAAAGATTTCTAGTTCTTCTTTTACTTGTTGGGAGCTTTCCCGTGTAATAGTTTTTCTCGTTCTTGTTTTACCTTCTTTAGAAAAACAAAAACTCCAAAAACATTTTAGTGTGTTTCTTTGAAATACTTTTCTTTTCTTTGGGGGTCGAGAGGAGAAGACCACGAGGAAAATGTTGAGTGGCTCTCATATGCATTCTTGTTGATCTAACAAGGAGCCCGTATTACCTTGTCTTCTCCTTTGAATAAATGTTTGCAGATTTCAGCTTAGTCCAATGCACGTGCACTATTATTATTATTCACACCGTTCGGTCATGCAAGTGAAAGGCAATAATGATGATATATGATAAAATGATTGAGATGAGGAAAAGCTGGTATGAACTCGACCTATCTTGTTTTTGTAAATATGATTAGTTCATCGTTCCTGATTCAGCCTATTATGAATGAAACATGTTTGCAATGACAATTAGAGATTATAGTTACTCATGCCATGCTTAATTAACCAGGAGTTTATAATGGTTTACCTTGCGTGCCAACATGCTTTTAAAATGGTTGTGATGTAGTATGATAGGATGGTATCCTCCTTTGAATGATTCGACTGGCTTGACTTGGCACATGTTCACGCATGAAGTTGAAACAAAATCAACATAGCCTCCACGATATTTATGTTCATGGTGATTTATATCCTACTCATGCTTGCACTCAATTTTGGTTAATCTCAATGCATGTTTATGACCGTTGTCGCTCTCTAGTTGGTCGCTCCCCAGTCTTTTTCTAGCCTTCACTTGTACTAAGCGGGAATACTGCTTGTGCATCCACTTCCATAAACCCAAAGTTGTTCCATATGAGTCCACCATACCTTCCTATATGTGGTATTTACCTGCCGTTCCAAGTAAATTTGCATGTGCCAAACTCTAAACCTTCAAATATTAATTTGTTTTGTATGCTCGAATCGCTCATGTAGCAACTAGCGTTGTCAATATCTTCCATGCTAGGTGGGTTATTCTCACGATGAGTGGAATCCGCTCATCATTCATGAGAAAATGGCTGGTAACCGGGATGCCCAGTGCCATGCTCAAATCAAATCAAAATTTAATTGCAAACAAAACTCCCCCAGTACTGTTCTTAGTTGGACGGTACCCGTTGTTTTGGACCGGCCGTGGAATGTGCTTGTTGGTGGTGGGGGAGTATAAACTTTACCATTCTGTTTGGAAACCGCATATAATGTATCTAGCATGGAAGATACTGATAACCCACAAGTATAGAGGGTCGCAACAGTTTTCGAGGGTAGAGTATTCAAGCCAAATTTATAGATTCGACACAAGGGGAGCCAAAGAATATTTGAAGGTATTAGCAGCTGAGTTATCAATTCAACCACACCTGGAGATTAATTATCTGTAGCAAGGTAATCAGTAGCAAAGTAGTATGATAGTTTTGATAATAGTAGCAGCAGTAACGGTAACGGTAACAATGATAGCAGTAATTTTGTAGCAAGTGTAACAGTGATAGCAATATTAGTAACTTAGCAAGAACAATATAAAATAAATTCGTAGGCATTGGATCAGTGACTTGTTGGATGATATTCATCATGAGACGGTTATAACCTAGGGCGATACGGCACTAGCTCCAGTTCGTCAATATAATGTAGGCATGTATTGCGTAAATAGTCATACGTGCTTATGGAAAGAACTTGCATGACATCTTTTGTCCTACCCTCCCGTGGCAGCGGGGTGATACATCTCCAACGTATCTATAATTTTTGACTGTTCCATGCTATTATATTATCTGTTTTTGATGTTTAATGGGCTTTATTATGCACTTTTATATTATTTTTGGGACTAACCTATTAACCGGAGGCCCAGTGCTAGTTGCTGTTTTTTTGTGCCTATTTCAGTGTTCCGCAGAAAAGGAATATCAAACGGAATCCAAACGGAACGAAACCTTCGCGAGGATCTTCTTTGGAACAAATGCAATCCAGGAGACTTGGAGTGGATGTCAAGGAAGTAATGAGGCGGCCACGAGGGGGGAGGGCGCGCCCCCACACTCGTGGGCCCCTCGTGGGCCCACCGACCTACTTCTTTCGCCTATATATATACTCTCATACCCTAAAAACATCCAGGGGAGCCACGAAACCACTTTTCCACCGCCGCAACCTTCTGTACCCGTGAGATCCCATCTTGGGGTCTTTTCCGGCGATCTGCCGGAGGGGGATTCGATCACGGAGGGCTTCTACATCAACACCATAGCCTCTCCGATGATGTGTGAGTAGTTTACTTCAGACCTTCAGGTCCATAGTTATTAGCTAGATGGCTTCTTCTCTCTCTTTGGATCTCAATACAAAGTTCTCCTCGATCTTCTTGAAGATCTATTCGATGTAATTCTTTTTGCGGTGTGTTTGTCGAGATCCGATAAATTGTGGATTTATGATCAAGATTATCTATGAACAATATTTGATTCTTCTCTAAATTCTTATATGCATGATTTGATATCTTTGCAAGTCTCTTCGAATTATCGGTTTGGTTTGGCCTACTAGATTGATCTTTCTTGCAATGGGAGAAGTGCTTAGCTTTGGGTTCAATCTTGCAGTGTCCTTTCCCAGTGACAGCAGGGGCAGCAAGGCACGTATTGTATTGTTTCCATCGAGGATAAAAAGATGGGGTTTATATCATATTGCTTGAGTTTATCCCTCTACATCATGTCCTCTTGCCTAGTGTGTTACTCTGTTCTTATGAACTTAATACTCTAGATGCATGCTGGATAGCGGTCGATGTGTGGAGTAATAGTAGTAGATGCAGAATCGTTTCGGTCTACTTGACACGGACGTGATGCCTATGTTTATGATCATGCCTAGATATTCTCATAACTATGCGCTTTTCTATCAATTGCTCGACAGTAATTTGTTCACCCACCGTAAAGTATGCTATCTTGAGAGAAGCCACTAGTGAAACCTATGGCACCCGGGTCTATTTTATATCATATTAGTTTCCTGTCAACTAGCTATTTCTGTCGCCGTTTATTTTGCAATCTTTACTTTTCTAATCTATACAACAAAAATACCAAAATAGTATCTTATCATCTTTATCAGATCTCACTTTTGCAATGGCCGTGAAGGGATTGACAACCCCTTTATCACGTTGGTTGCAAGGTTCTTATTTGTTTGTGCAGGTACCAGGTGACTTGCGTGTAGCCTCCTACTGTATTGATACCTTGGTTCTCAAAAACTGAGGGAAATACTTACGCTACTTTGCTGCATCACCCTTTCCTCTTCAAGGGAAAACCAACACATGCTCAAGAGGTAGCACGGGGTCCAACTGGAAACTAAGGGATATTAAGGCCTCCTTTTAATAGAGAACCGGAACAAAGCATTAACACATAGTGAATACATGAACTCCTGAAACTATGGTCATCACCGGGAGTGGTCCCGACTATTGTCACTCCGGGGTTGACGGATCATAACACATAGGAGGTGACTATAACTTGCAAGATCGGATATAGAACATGAATATAAATGCTCAAGTCACGTATATGATGATGATGGAAGTTGCATGGCAATATATCTCGGAATGGCTATGGAAATGCCATGATAGGTAGGTATGGTGGCTGTTTTGAGGAAGATATAAGGAGGCTTATGTGTGATAGAGCGTATCGTATCACAGGGTTTGGATGCACCGGCGAAGTTTGCGCCAACTCTCGAGGTGAGAAAGGGCAATGCACTGTACCGAAGAGGCTAGCAATGATGGAAGGGTGAGAGTGCGTATAATCCATGGACTCACATTAGTCATAAAGAACTCATATACTTATTGCAAAAGTTTATTAGCCCTCGAAGCAAAGTACTACTACGCATGCCCCTAGGGGGATAGATTGGTAGGAAAAGACCATCGCTCGTCCCCGACCGCCACTCATAAGGAAAGCAATGAAAGAACACCTCATGCTCCGACTTCGTTACATAACGGTTCACCATACGTGCATGCTACGGGACTTGCAAACCTCAACACAAGTATTCCTCAATTTCACAATTACTCAACTAGCACGACTCTAATATCACCATCTTTATATCGCAAAACTATTGCAAGGAATCAAACATATCATATTCAGTGATCTACAAGTTTTATGTAGGATTTTACGACTAACCATGTGAATGACCAATTCCTGTCATCTCTCTAAATAGATATAAGTGAAGCAATAGAGTTTAATTGTTTCTACAAAAGATATTCCCACGCTCTAACAAATATAAGTGAAGCAAAAGAGCATTCTACAAATGGCGGTTGTCTAAGTGAAGAGAAACAGGCAATCCAAACTTCAAATGATATAAGTGAAGCACATGAAGCATTCTATAAAGCCATACTCAAAATATATAAGTGAAGTGCATAGAGCATTCTATAAATAAACCAAGGACTATCTCATACCAGCATGGTGCATAAAAGGAAAGTGAAAACTAAATGCAAAAGACGCTCCAAGATTGCTCATATTGCAAGAACGAAACGAATCCGAAAACATACCGATACTTGTTGAAGAAAGAGGGGATGCCTTCCGGGGCATCCCCAAGATTAGACGCTTGAGTCTCCTTGAATATTTACTTGGGGTGCCTCGGGCATCCCCAAGCTTGACCTATTGCCTCTCTTCCTTCTTCTCACATCGAAACCTTCTCGATCATCGAACACTTCATCCACACAAAACTTCAACAGAAAACTCGGTAAGATCCGTTAGTATAATAAAGCAAATCACTACTCTAAGTACTGTTGCAAACGAATTCATATTTTTTTTTTGCATTATGTCTACTGTAATATAACTTTTCCATGGCTTAATCCACTGATATAAATCGATAGTTTCATCAAAACTAGCAAACTATGCATCAAAAACAGAATCTGTCTAAAACAGAACAGTCTGTAATAATATGAACATTATCCATACTTCTGATACTTTAAAAATTCTGACAAAATTAGGAAAAATAAAAAATTTGTATAGAAAGACAGTTCAAAAAGAATCAGAACCGTTTGACGTTCCAGTAAAAAAATTAAAAATCGCGCACTACAGCCAAAGTTTCCGTCCTTCACCGTACAAACCAACAAGCATTGTAAACATCCTAAAGGCAAACCTTGGCACATTATTTATATAATACAATGGAATTGTACAAGGGGATAATTATTTTTGTTGAAAAGTTTCTGTAATCAAGATTCACAAAGTTTCCGTGAGCATGAACAAAGTTCAAAGCTAGCTCCCACTTCAACAATGCTTGTCTCTCTCACTTTCACTTTCCTTTTTGAAAAAGTTTTGGGTTCCCCTCTTTATTTTTGTTGTTTTTAAACTATATGAAAGCACTCAACAGAAATAAATGACTCTCTAAAACTTCCGGGTTGTCTCCCTGGCAGCGCTTTCTTTAAAGCCATTAAGCTAGGCATATAGTGCTCAAGTAATGGATCCACCCGGATCCCAAGGTATATCAAAGCCAATTTTAATTAGCAATGATTTGTAATTTAGTAGTGAGCACAAAGCAACATATATCATGCAATGAAGAAGTCTAACTCTCTTCCTATGCATCGGCATGTCATAAAAGAACAATTCATGCACACAAGGTAAAGGCCAATGCATAGTATAAACAGTTTCTTGCAATTTTATCGTGTTGGAAACATAGAGAGGTGGAGATGTAGTTCCTCTCTCATAATAATTGCAAGTTGGAGTGGCAAGCACATGCATATTATATCTATCAAAATTATCATGTGCAACGGTAAAAGGCAACCCATCAATATAATCCTTAATAATGCAAACTTCTCCGATATAGTGTAGTCGGGAGAATTCAAAAAGATAATAGGACTATCATGCGTGGGTGCAATAGCAAAAATTTCATGTTTAACATAAGGAACTATAGCAAGTTCATCTCCATAAGCATAATTCATATTGGCATCTTGGCCACAAGCATAGCAGGTATCATCAAAAAGGGATATTTCAAAAGAATCAACGGGATCATAGTAGTCATCATAGCAATCATCCTTCGGTAAGCACGAAGGGAAATTAAACAATGTATGAGTTGAAGAGTTACTCTCATTAGAAGATGGGCACGGGTGATCAATCCGCTCTTCCTCCTTTTGTTCTTCGCTCTCCTCCTCATCTTTTTCATCCAATGAGCTCACAGTTTCATCAACTTCTTCCATAGATTCCTGCAAAATATTAGTCTCTTCTTGGACATCGGAGACTTTCTCAATAAGTGCATTAATATAGGAATTATATTCATAATTATCATAGAAATATTTTAGGATAGCTAAATTTTCAGGCCTATAAACATCATCATCAAAAGCTTCATACTTTTCAAACAAATATTCAATTTCATAAGCACCCTTAAAAGCAACAAATTCTTCTATTTGTTCCACATCATAGTAATCATATATACCTCTAGCATAAGAAGCCAAGGTTTCATTATCATTAAATTTGCATGAAAAGGGAAGGTGTGGAGCCTTCATCCTAGAGCAACAAGTATAATCATAACTCAAGCATACTTGCCGAGCATACCACTTCAATATATAAATTTGATCCCATAATAGTTTCCCTTTTTGTGTCAAGCGATAATCCCTAAAGTATTCACGTTGATCCAACGTTACTCCCATTACCAGATTGAATGGGGTTTTCTCAGGATTATCAAAGTAGTACATAATATCTTTCATATAACCAGCATCGAGGGTTTTAGGAGGTTCCCCATCTCCATGAGCAGAAAGTACACCTAATTTTTTTGGTATTTCGTGTTCCATATCCATAACTAAAGATAGAGAACAACTAAGAACATCAAATAAAAATTACTTAGTGATAAAGCAAACAAGCACACACGAGAATATTCACCCCACGCTATGCCTCCCCGGCAACAGCGCCAGAAAAAGGTCTTGATAACCCACAAGTATAGGGGATCAATTGTAGCCTCTTTCGATAAGTAAGAGTGTCGAACCCAACGAGGAGCTAAAGGTAGAACAAATATTCTCTCAAGTTCTATCGACCACCGATACAACTCTACGCACACTTGACGTTCGCTTTACCGGAAACAAGTATGAAACTAGAAGTACTTTGTAGGTGTTGTTGGATAGGTTTGCAAGAATATAAAGAGGACGTAAATAAAAAGTAGGGGCTGTTAAGGTAAAGAAGCAATAAAGTAAATATAGCGAGTGTGGAAAAGTGGTGGTAGGAGTTGCGAAATTGTCCCTAAGCAATTGACTACTTTACTAGACCGATAGCAAGTATTATGTGGGAGAGGCCACTGCTAGCATGTCATCCCTGACTTGGAATTCTATGCACTTATGATTGGAACTATTAGAAAGCATCCGCAACTACTAACATTCATTAAGGTAAAAACCCAACCATAGCATTAAGTGATATTGGTCCCCCTTCAATCCCGTATGCATCAATTTCTATGCTAGGTTGAAGCTTCTGTCACTCTTGCCCTCCAATACATAGTCCTATCAACATACAACTAACCCTATGGTGTGATCCACGCGCGCGCTCATATGATGGGCACCAAATGACAGCAACATAACCACAAGAAAATTAAATCAATCATAGCAATTCATCAACCACCGATAGGACAAAGAAAATCTACTCAGACATCGTAGCATGGCAACACATCATTGGATAATAATATGAAGCATAAAGCACCATGTTCAAGTAGAGGGTACAACGGGTTGCGGGAGAGTGGACCGCTGTAGATAGAGGGGGGAAGGTGATGGAGATGTTGGTGAAGATGGCGGAGGTGTTGGTGAAGATCGTGGTGGTGATGATGGTGGCCACGGCAGCGCTCCGGCGCCACCGGAGGAGAGGGGGCCCCTTCTTCCTCTTCTTCCTTGACCTCCTCCCTAGATGGGAGAAGGGTTTCCCCTCTGGTCCTTGGCCTCCATGGCGTGGGAGGGGCGAGAGCCCCTCCGAGATTGGATCTGTCTCTCTGTCTCTCTCTGTTTCTGCGTTCTCTTCTGCTGCCCTTTCACCGTTTCGTATATATATGGAGATCCGTAACTCCGATTGGACTGAAACCTTCGCCGTGATTTTTTTACCAAAAATTAGCTTTCTTGCGGCCGAAGAAGGGCATCAACCGCCTTACGGGTGGCCCACGAGGGTCAGGGGCGCCCCCTGCCTCGTGGCCACCTCGGGCACCGTCTCGCGTGGATTTTTCTTCCGGAATTTTCCAAATATTCCAAAAATAAGCTCTATCCGTTTTTATCCCGTTTGGATTCCGTTTGATATGGATATTCTGCGAAACATAAAACATGCAACAAACAAGAACTGGCACTGGGCACTGGATCAACATGTTAGTCCCAAAAATAGTATAAAAAGTTGCCAAAAAGCATATGAAAGTTGTAGAATATTGGCATGGAACAATCAAAAATTATAGATACGACGGAGACGTATCACATGCATAGAAAGTAAACTAGCTACAACTAATTTTTTTTCTAAAGTTTTTAAACACACAAGAAGAAAGCAAGAAAATAGATTTTAAACATGGATGATACAATGAAAAAGTGTGAACACCGACTAATGGAATAAGTGAACATGAATGTAATGTCGGTGGGAAACACGTACTCCCCCAAGCTTAGGCTTTTGGCCTAACTTGGTAGTCGATAAGTAGCCTGGATAGTAGTTGGCGTGGTAACTCACGGAGGCCCTCGGTGTGGATGCCTCAGCCTGCCGTGCTGCCTCCACTGTTGCGTTGTGCTCTCAGGCCTCGCTCTCAAGAACAAAATATCTTCCCTTGTTGTGATAGTAAAAAAGAGCAAGCGCAGTCAAATATGTGTGCACAATAGATTTTTGGTTAAACAATAGATTGTAAGTGAAGTTATCAATCTTTCCTTTAAGGATCTTATGATATTTTAAGGTGTTAAATTTAAATATTGCATGGGTAGGATAGGATCAAAGGGCAAAGGTGAAACACCCAACCCTCGTGCTAAACGCGTGGCATATATTCCACCATAGAAATAGCCACTGTTAGCATTATGCTGAAGTCTGCGTGCCACAATCGCTCCAAGGTTATAATTCCTTTCACCGGTGAGAGCAGTGTGTATGAGGCCCAGGTCTGGAGCACAAAGTGTACTACAGTCCTGCTTGCCTACTATACATTTCCCGTTAAATAATGCAAAGTACTGAATTGCGGGAAAATGAATGCTCTTTATTCTACCTTGTGTCACTCCCCTCGTCTCACCGCAGCAAAGACTAGTCAATAATGATTGGTACTCAACCCTTGGAGGTTCGTCAAGCGAACCCCGAAACGGGAGTTTGCAATGGTAAGCAAAATTCTCTAGTGAGATGGTAAATGGATTATCATAAAGCATAAACGACACCCTAGACTCATGGGGATGGAATTTAAATCCTTTGACAAATGATTCAGTGAGAATGTGGCATTGTTCGCACTTATCTGAAATGTAGGGACTGAGACCGGCATTGTGAACATATTGCTCAGATTCCTACTTAATGCCAACACACATCATATACTAATTGAAAGGCCATAAGCATGTTTTGGTGGCGGCATCTCGTGTGGAACTTTCACTTGGTTCAACATATGACCGGCAAGCGGAGCTGTCACTAGAAGATGCCCCCGAGGATCGCCTCCTTGAAGAACTCCTTCCAAAAAGGTTCATCATGTTCGCGTACAATTTTCTGAAAATTTTTGAGTGACAAAAATTTATGAACAAAACTTTGCAAAAATGATACCAACTACTCATAGGAATACATAGAGGCCATAGCAAGCATTCAAACTACTTAGAACTCTAAGAATTCAACATGCAAGCTCATCTACGACAACACCAAGAGTAGCTAATTATTAAAAATATAAACCACTAAAACAAAAACTAATTGAACAAACGGTGGAGTCACATACCAAGCAACAATCCCCCTAAACAGTTTCGGAAACGGAGCTTCGAGCAAAGAGATCGAAATCCGCGGGTTTGAGAGCAAGAACACGGGAGAGAGAGCAATGGAGAATTTTTTCTGGAGGTCAGTGATGATGTGGTGTGAGATAAGTGAGGGGGCCCATGTGGGGACCACAACCCACCAGGGCGTGCCTAGGGGTTCTGGCGCGCCCAGGTGGGTTGTGCCCACCTGGTGCACCTCCCTCTGATATTATTTGCACCAGAAATTCAAAAATATTAAAAAAAAACATATTAAATTTTCAGGTCATTCTGAGAACTTTTATTTTTGGGTCATTTTTTTATTCCACGGGAAATTCAGAAAACACACAAAACATGGTATATTATTTTATCTAACTAATAAAAACAGAAAACAAAAGGTAGGGATAGAAGGTAGTGCTTACTAAATTCATCAACTTCATACCGCTCAAAAATGATCCATTAATAAGGTTGATCAAGTCTTATTAACAACCACTTTCAATTAGCATGAAACCGAAGAACTTTCGTAAATCACTAAGTTACCTCAACGGGGATATGAATGTCCCCAACAATAAGCATTTCATATTTCTTTTTGACAGTAGGTAGAGGTATTTGAAAACTTCCAATAGTGATTGTCGGAGATTTTTCAATAACATTAATACCATTCACTTGGAATTGTTTCTTCGGAAAGTGCACCGTATGCTCATTACCATTGATATGAAAAGTGACCTTGCTTTTGTTGCAATCAATAACAACCCCTGCAATATTCAAGAAGGGTCTACCAAGGATAATCGACATGTTGTCATCCTCGGGCATCTCAAGTATAACAAAGTCAGTCAAAATAGTAACAATAGCAACAACAACGGGCACATCCTCACAGATACCAATAGGTATGGCAGTTGATTTATCAGCCATTTGCAAAGATATTTCAGTAGGTGTGAGCTTATTCAAATCAAGTCTTTTATATAAAGAGAAAGGCATAACACTAACACCAGCTCCTAAATCACACAAAGCAGTTTTCACATAATTCAAGTGGATCACGTGAATATCCCATTGTCACCACAGATAAGCACATGCAAGAGATACATCTAGTGTTCTCAAATCCTTAAAGACTCAATCCGATAAGATAACTTCAAAGGGAAAACTCAATTCATTACAAGAGAGTAGAGGGGGAGAAACATCATAAGATCCAACTATAATAGCAAAGCTCGCGATACATCAAGAACGTGCCACATCAAGAACACGAGAGAGAGAGAGAGAGATCAAACACATAGCTACTGGTACATACCCTCAGCCCCGAGGGTGAACTACTCCCTCCTCGTCATGGAGAGCGTCGGGATGATGAAGATGGCCACCGGTAATGGATCCCCCCTCCGGCAGGGTGCTGGAACAGGGTCCCGATTGGTTTTTGGTGGCTACAGAGGCTTGCGGCGGTGGAACTCCTGATCTAGGTTTCTTTTCGGGGGTTTCTGTATTTGTAGGAATTTTTGGCGTCGGTCTCACGTCAGGGGGGGGGTCTCCGAGTCATCCACGAGGCAGGGGGCGCGCCTAGGGGGGGTAGGGCTCGCTCTCCACCCTCGTGGATGGCTCGGTACTCTTCTGGCCCAACTCTTTTACACCGGGGGCTTCTTTTGGTCCATAAAAAATCATCCAAAATTGGCAAGTCAATTGGACTCCGTTTGGTATTCCTTTTCTGTAAAACTCAAAAACAAGGAAAAAACAGAAACTGGCACTGGGCTCTAGGTTAATAGGTTAGTCCCAAAAATCATATAAAATAGCATATAAATGCATATAAAACATCCTAAATGGATAATATAATAGCATGGAACAACCAAAAATTATAGATACGTTGGAGACGTATCAAGCATCCCCAAGCTTAATTCCTGCTCGTCCTCGAGTAGGTAAATGATAAAAACAGAATTTTTGATGTGGAATGCTACCTAACATATTTATCAATGTAATCTTCTTTATTGTGGCAAGAATATTCAGATCCAAAAGATTCAAGACAAAAGTTTAATATTGACATAAAAATAATAATACTTCAAGCATACTAACAAAGTAATCATGTCTTCTCAAAATAACATGGCCAAAGAAAGTTCATCCCTACGAAATCATATAGTCTGGCTATGCTCCATCTTCATCACACAAAATATTCAGATCATGCACAACCCCGATGACAAGCCAAGCAATTGTTTCATACTTTAGTATTCTCAAACTTTTTCAACTTTCACGCAATACATGAGCGTGAGCCATGGACATAACACTATAGGTGGAATAGTGGTGGTTGTGGAGAAGACAAAAAGGAGGAAGATGGTCTCACATCAACTAGGCATATCAATGGGCTATGGAGATGCCCATCAATAGATATCAATGTAAGTGAGTAGCGATTGCCATGCAACGGATGCACTAGAGCTATAAATGTATGAAAGCTCAACAAAAGAAACTAAGTGGGTGTGCATCCAACTTGCTTGCTCACGAAGACCTAGGGCATTTTGAGGAAGCCCATTATTGGAATATACAAGCCAAGTTCTATAACGAAAATTCCCACTAGTATATAAAAGTGACAAAATAAGAGACTCTCTATCATGAAGATCATGGTGCTACTTTGAAGCACAAGTGTGGAAAAAGGATAGTAGCATTGTCCCTTCTCTCTTTTTCTCTCTCTTCTTTTTGTTTGGCTTCTTTGGCCTCCCCTTTTTTTCATTGGCTTCTTTGGCCTCTCTTTTTTATTTCCTCACAAGGGACAATGCTCTAATAATGATGATCATCACACTTATATTTATTTACAACTCAAGGATTACAACTCGATACTTAGAACAAAATATGACTCTATATGAGTGCCTTCGGCGGTGTACCGCGATGTGCAATGAATCAAGAGTGACATGTATGAAAGAAGTATGAAGGTGGCTTTGCCACAAATACGATGTCAACTACATGATCATGCAAAACAATATGACAATGATGAAGCGTGTCATGAAATAAACATAACGGTGGAAAGTTGCATGGCAATATATCTCAGAATGGCTATGGATATGCCATAATAGGTAGGTATGGTGGCTGTTTTGAGGAAGATATATGGTGGGTGTATGGTACCGGCGAAAGTTGTGCGACACAAGAGAGGCTAGCAATGGTGGAAGGGTGAGAGTGCGTATAACCCATGGACTCAACATTAGTCATAAAGAGCTCACATACTTATTGCAAAAATCTATTAGTTATCAAAACAAAGTACTACACGCATGCTCCTAGGGGGATAGATTGGTAGGAAAAGACCATCGCTCGTCCCCGACCGCCACTCATAAGGAAGACAATAAATAAATAAATCATGCTCCAACTTCGTTACATAACGGTTCACCATACGTGCATGCTACGGGACTCACAAACCTTAACACAAGTATTTCTCAAATTAAAAACTACTCACTAGCATGACTCTAATATCACCATCTTCATATCTCAAAACAATCATAAGGAATCAAACCTCACATAGTATTCAATGCACTTTATATGAAAGTTTTTATTATATCCCTCTTGGATGCCCATCATATTAGGACTAAATTCATAACCAAAGAAAATTACCATGCTGTTCTAAAGACTCTCAAAATAATATAAGTGAAGCATGAGAGTTCATCAATTTCTTCAAAATAAAACCACCGTCGTGCTCTAAAAAGATATAAGTGAAGTACTAGAGCAAACGACAAACTACCCGAAAGATATAAGTGAAGATCAATGAGTAGTTGAATAATTATGTAACTATGTGAAGTCTCTCTAACATTTAATAATTTAAGATCTTGGGATATTATTCAAACAGCAAGCAAAACAAAATAAAATAAAAGGATGCTCCAAGCAAAACACATATCATGTGGTGAATAAACATATAGCTCCAAGTAAGGTTACCGATGAATGAAGACGAAAGAGGGGATGCCTTCCGGGGCATCCCCAAGCTTAGGCTCTTGGTTGTCCTTGAATATTACCTTGGGGTGCCTTGGGAATCCCCAAGCTTAGGCTCTTGCCACTCCTTATTCCATAGTCCATCGAATCTTTACCCAAAACTTGAAAACCTCACAACACAAAACTCAACAGAAAACTCGTAAGCTCCGTTAGTATAAGGAAATAAAATCACCACTTTTGGTACTGTTGTGAACTCATTATTTATTTATATTGGTGTAATATCTACTGAATTCCAACTTCTCTATGGTTCATACCCTCCGATACTACTCATAGATTCATCAAAATAAGCAAACAACACATAGAAAACAGAATCTGTCAAAAACAGAACAGTCTGTAGCAATCTGATTTGTTTGAATACTTCTGGAACTCCAAAAATTCTGAAAAACTAGGAAAACCTGGATAATTTGTATATAAATATTCTGCAAAAACAATTAGCATTTTATCACACTGGTGAATTTTAACAATTATTTTCGTGAGCACAAAGTTTCTGTCTTTTTCAGCAAGGTCAAACAACTATCACCCAAAAAGATCCTATTGGTTCTACTTGGCACAAACACTAATTAAAACATAAAACCACATCTAACCAGAGGCTAGATAGATTATTTATTACTAAATGGGGTCAAAAAGCAAAGAAAATAAAATAAAATTGGGTTGCCTCCCAACAAGCGCTAACGTTTAACGCCCCTAGCTAGGCATGATGATTTCAATGATGCTCACATAAAAGATAAGAATTGAAACATAAAGAGAGCATCATGAAGAATATGACTAGCACATTTAAGTATAACCCACTTCCTATGCATAGGGATTTTGTGAGCAAACAATTTATGGGAACAAGAATCAACTAGCATAGGAAAGCAAAACAAACATAACTTCAAGATTTTAAGCACATAGAGAGGAAACTTGATATTATTGCAATTCCTACAAGCATATATTCCTCCCTCATAATAATTTTCAGTAGCATCATGAATGAATTCAACAATATAACCATCACATAAAGCATTATTCTCATGATGCACAAGCATAGAAATTTTATTACTCTCCACATAAGCAAATTTATTCTCATGAATAGTGGTGGGAGCAAACTCAACAAAATAACTATCATGTGATTGAAAATTAAAATCAAGATGACAAGTTTCATGGCTATCATTATTTTTTATAGCATACATGTCATCACAATAATCATCATAGATAGGAGGCATGCTTTCATCATAGTAAATTTGCTCACCAAAACTTGGGGGACAAAAAATATCATCTTCATCAAACATAGCATCCCCAAGCTTGTGGCTTTGCATATTATTAGCATAATGGATATTCATAGAATTCATAATAACAACATTGCAATCATGCTCATCATTCAAATATTTAGTGCCAAACATTTTAATGCATTCTTCTTCTAACACTTGAGCACAATTTTCCTTTCCATTATTTTCACGAAAGATATTAAAAAGATGAAGCATATGAGGCACCCTCGATTCCATTTTTTGTAGTTTTCTTTTATAAACTAAACTAGTGATAAAACAAGAAAGTAAAAGATTCAATTGCAAGATCTAAATATATACCTTCAAGCACTCACCTCCCCGACAACGGCGCCAGAAAAGAGCTTAGTTGACGGGGTGTTAGTGCCGCTTACCTAGCCTCCCCGGCAACAGTGCCAGAAAAGAGCTTGATGTCTACTACACAACCTTCTTCTTGTAGACGTTGTTGGGCCTCCAAGTGTAGAGGTTTGTAGGACAGTAGCAAATTTCCCTCAAGTGGATGACCTAAGGTTTATCAATCCATGGGAGGCGTAGGATGAAGATGGTCTCTCTCAAAAAACCGTGCAACCAAATAGCAAAGAGTCTCTTGTTTCCCCAACACACCCAATACAATGGTAAATTGTATAGGTGCACTAATTCGGCGAAGAGATGGTGATACAAGTGCAATATGGATGGTAGATATAGGTTTTTATAATCTGAAATTATAAAAATAGCAAGGTAACTAATGATAAAAATGAGCGAAAACGGTATTGCAATGCGTTGAAACAAGGCCTAGGGTTCATACTTTCACTAGTGAAAGTTCTCTCAACAAGGATAACATAATTAGATCATATAACTATCCCTCAACATGCAACAAAGAGTCACTCCAAAGTCACTAATAGTGGAGAACAAACGAAGAGATTATTGTAGGGTACGAAACCACCTCAAAGTTATTCTTTCCGATCAATCCATTGGGCTATTCCTATAGGTGTCACAAACAGCCCTAGAGTTCGTAGTAAAATAACACCTTAAGACACAAATCAACCAAAACCCTAATGTCACCTAGATACTCCAATGTCACCTCAAGTATCCGCGGGTATGATTATACGATATGCATCACACAATCTCAGATTCTCTATTCAACCAACACAAAGAACTTCAAAGAGTGCCCCAAAGTTTCTACCAGAGAGTCAAGACGAAAACGTGTGCCAAACCCTATGCATAAGTTCACAAGGTCACAGAACTCACAAGTTGATCACCAAAACATACATCAAGTGGATCACGTGAATATCCCATTGTCACCACAGATAAGCACATGCAAGACATACATCAAGTGTTCTCAAATCCTTAAAGACACAATCCGTTAAATAACTTCAAAGGAAAACTCAATCCATTACAAGAGAGTAGAGGGGGAGAAACATCATATGATCCAACTATAATAGCAAAGCTCGCGATGCATCAAGAACGCGCCACATCAAGAATACCAGAGAGAGAGATCAAACACATAGCTATTGGTACATACCCTCAGCCCCGAGGGTGAACTATTCCCTCCTCATCATGGAGAGCGCCAGGATGATGAAGATGGCCACCGGTGATGGATCCCCCCTCCGGCAGGGTGCCGGAATTGGGTCCCGATTGTTTTTTGGTGGCTACAGAGGCTTGCGGCGGCGGAACTCCTGATCTAGGTTTCTTTTCGGGGGTTTCTGTATTTATAGGAATTTTTGGCGTTGGTCTCACGTCAGGAGGGGTCTCTGAGTCATCCACGAGGCAGGGGGGCACGCCTAGGGGGGTAGGGCTCGCCCTCCACCCTCGTGGATGGCTCGGGACTCTTCTGGCCCAACTCTTTCACTCCAGGGGCTTTTTTTGGTCCATAAAAAATCATCAAAAAATGGCACGTCAATTGGACTCCGTTTGGTATTCCTTTTCTGAAAACTCAAAAACAAGGAAAAAACAGAAACTGGCACTGGGCTCTAGGATAATAGGTTAGTCCCAAAAATCATATAAAATAGCATATAAATGCATATAAAACATCCTAGATGGATAATATAATAGCATGGAACAATCAAAAATTATAGATACGTTGGAGATGTATCAAGAATCAACTAGAGGGGACACACCACATGTCCACAAGGGTGGAGGGCGTGCCCTCTGGTCTTGTGGGTCCCACGAGGCTCCACCGACCTCAGATCCAACTCCATATATTCACGTTCGGGGAGAAAAAATCAGAGAGAAGGAATCATCGCGTTTTACGATACGTTATACGTCTCCAACGTATCTATAATTTTTGATTGTTCCATGCGATTATATATTCTGTTTTGGATGTTTAATGGGATTTATTGTACTCTTTTATATTATTTTTGCGACTAACCTATTAACCGGAGGCCCAACCCAAATTGCTGTTTTTTGCCTATTTCAGTGTTTCGAAGGAAAGGGATATCAAACGGAGTCCAAACGGAATGAAACCTTCGGGAACGTGATTTTCGGAACAAACGTGATCCAGAGGACTTGGAGTGGACGTCAAGCAATCAACGAGGAGGCCACAAGGCAGGGACGCGCGCCTGCCCCCCTGGGCGAGGCCCCCACCCTCGTGGGCCCCTCGTAGCTCTCCTGACCGACCTCTTTCGCCTATATATACTCATATACCCTGGAAACATCAGATACGGAGCCAAAACCTATTTCCACCGCCGCAACCTTCTGTACCCGTGAGATCCCATCTTGGGGCCTTTTCCGACGCTCCGCCGGAGGGGGCATTGATCACGGAGGGCTTCTACATCAACACCATAGCCTCTCCGATGATGTGTGAGTAGTTTACCTCAGACCTTCGGGTCCATAGTTATTAGCTAGATGGCTTCTTCTCTCTCTTTGGATCTCAATACAAAGTTCTCCTCGATTCTCTTGGAGATCTATTTGATGTAACTCTTTTTGCGGTGTGTTTGTCGAGATCCGATGAATTGTGGGTTTATGATCAAGATTATGTATGAACAATATTTGAATCTTCTCTGAATTCTTTTATGTATGATTGGTTATCTTTGCAAATCTCTTCGAACTATCAGTTTGGTTTGGCCTACTAGATTGATCTTTCTTGCAATGGGAGAAGTGCTTAGCTTTGGGTTCAATCTTGCGGTGCTCGATCCTAGTGACAGTAGGGGAAATGACACGTATTGTATTGTTGCCATCGAGGATAAAAAGATGGGGTTTATATCATATTGCATGAGTTTATCCCTCTACATCGTGTCATCTTTCTTAAAGCGTTACTCCGTTCTTATGAACCTAATACTCTAGATGCATGCTGGATAGCGGTCGATGTGTGGAGTAATAGTAGTAGATGCAGAATCGTTTCGGTCTACTTGACACGGATGTGATGCCTATATACATGATCATACCTAGATATTTTCATAACTATGCTCAATTCTATCAATTGCTCGACAGTAATTCGTTTACCCACCGTAATACTTATGCTCTTGAGAGAAGCCACTATTGAAACCTATGGCCCCCGGGTCATATAAGTTTACATCTATTTTACTTTGCGTTCTTTACTTTTAGTCTTTATCATAAAAATACCAAAAATACTATCTTATCATCTCTATCAGATATCACTTTTGCAAGTGGCCGTGAAGGGATTGACAACCCCTTCATCGCGTTGGTTGCAAGGTAGTTTGATACCAAAAATACTTATGCTACTTTACTGCATCACCCTTTCCTCTTCAAGGGAAAACCAACGCAGTGCTCAAGAGGTAGCAATACGGAGTGATGACCCACAAGTATAGGGGGTCAACTGTCGCTCTTTTCGATAAATAAGAGTGTCGAACCCAACAAGGAGCAGAAGGAAATGACAAGTGGTTTTCAGCAAGGTAATGTCTGCAAGGGCTGAAATTGTAAGTAACAAAGTAGTTTGATAGCAAGATAATTTGTAACGAGCAAGTAATGATAGTAGTAGCAAAAGTGCAGCAAGGTAGACCAATCCCTTTGAGGCAAAGGACAGGCCAAAACGGTCTCTTATGATAAGCAAAGCGTTCTTGAGGGTACACAAGATTTTCATCTAGTTACTTTCACCATGTTGGTTTGATTTGTGTTCGCTACTTTGATAATTTGATATGTGGGTGAACCAGTGCTTAGGTGCTGTTCTTACTTGAACAAACCTCCTACTTATGATTAACCCTCCCGCAAGCATCCGCAACTACGAGAAAAGTATTAAGAATAAATTCTAACCATAGCATTAAACTCTAGGATCCAATCGGTCCCTTACGGAATAGTGCATAAACTAGGGTTTAAGTTTCTGTCACTCTCGCAACCCACCATCTATTTACTACTCGACAATGCATTCCCTTAGGCCCAACTATGGTGAAGTGTCATCTAGTCGACGTTCACATGACACCACTAAGGGAATCACAACATACATATCATCAAAATACCGAACACATATCAAATTCACATGATTACTTGCAACATGATTTCTCCTGTGACCTCAAGAACAAAAGCAACTAATCACAAATAATATACATGCTCATGATCAGAGGGGTATTAATATGCATAATGGCTCTGAACATATAATCTTCCACCAAATAAACCATATAGTAATCAACTACAAGATATAATCAACACTACTAGTCACCCCCTAGCAACAATCTATAGTTTCGGTAACAAGATTGAATACAAGAGATGAAATAGGTTTTGAGATGAGATGGTGCTGGTGAAGATGTTGATGGAGATTGCCCTCCCCAAGATGGGAGAGTTGTTGGTGATGATGACGACGATGATTTCCCCCTCCGGAAGGGAAGTTCCCCCGGCAGAATAGCTCCACCGGAGGGCAAACATGCTCCTGCCCAAGTTCCGCCTTGAGACGGCGGCGATCTGTCCCGAAAGCCTTCCCCTTATTTTTTGTAAGTCAAAATGACTTATATACCAAAAGATGGGCACCGGAGGTGGGCCGAGGAGGCCACAACCCACCAGGGTGCGCCTGGGGTGCCTGGCGTGCCCAGGTGGGTTGTGCCCACCTGGTGGGCCCCCTCTGGTGTTTATTGGCTCCAATATTTCTTAAATAATCCATAAAAATCTCCGTGAAGTTTCAGCTCATTTGGAGTTGTGCAGAATAGGTGGCCTGACGTAGCTTTTCCAGGTCCAGATTTCCAGCTGCCGGAATTCTCCCTGTTGGTGTGTTCCTTGCAAATTATGAGATAAAAGGCATTAGAATTACTCCAAAAAGCATTATTATGGATAAAAAAATTATAAATAACAACAAGGAAAGATGATGCAAAATGGACGTATCAACTCCCCCAAGCTTAGACCTTG